>NC_090347.1:46425188-46650905 GCF_035084215.1 Heptranchias perlo
GAGGGAATTCCAGAGGCCAGGGCCTAGACAACTTGAAGACACAGCCAGCAATGGAGGGGTGAAGGAAATGAGGGATGCGCAAGAGGCCAGAATTGAAGGAACGCTGAGTTCTCGGAGGGTTGTAGGGCCGGAGCAGGTTACAGATATATGGGCTAGGAGGGCTCCCACTTCGATTCCTATTATGTTTTGAGTCAGCTGGGATGAGGTTAGGGGTGCTACAATTAGCTTCGGTGTCCCTGGGATAGGGAAGGAGCAAAAAAAAAAGCAGACAAAATTCTCACTTCTAATACTATGCAATGACCCCTCCTGGGCAGTATGCAGGTGTGGAATATTGGACGAGGGTAAGATTGGGATCAGCTGTGATGCCTCCCCTCCCGTGGCTGAATAGCCCACCAACACTCACTATCCAAGTTTAGGAACATAGGAACAGGAGTAGGCCATTCAGTCCCTCGTGCCTGCTCCACCATTTGATAAGATCATGGCTGATCTGTGATCTAACTCCATATCCATGCCTTTGGCCAATATCCCTTAATACCTTTGGTTGCCAAAAAGCTATCTATCTCAGATTTAAATTTAGCAATTGAGCTAGTATCAATTGCCGTTTGCGGAAGAGAGTTCCAAACTTCTACCACCCTTTGTGTGTAGAAATGTTTTCTAATCTCACTCCTGAAAGGTCTGGCTCTAATTTTTAGACTGTGCCCCCTATTCCTAGAATCCCCAACCAGCGGAAATAGTTTCTCTCTATCCGTCCTATCCGTTCCCCTTAATATCTTATAAACTTCGATCAGATCACCCCTTAACCTTCGAAACTCTAGAGAATACAACCCCAATTTGTGTAATCTCTCCTCATAACTTAAACCTTGAAGTCCGGGTATCATTCCAGTAAACCTATGCTGCACTCCCTCCAAGGCCAATATGTCCTTCCGAAGGTGCGGTGCCCAGAACTGCTTACAGTACTCCAGGTGCGGTCTAACCAGGGTTTTGTATAGCTGCATATGAAGAATGCCAATTGGGTGCAATACACGAACATCAGTCACTGTCTTCAGGAGTGGTAGAAAAGAGGGAAGAATGATTTGAGCCAGTACTACTTGATACAGCAGGAACTTGTGAATCTTTTAGGAGATTAATTCTTCCCCCTCCCTTCCCCAAGCGACATGAGGAAACATTTTTTTAACGCAGCGAGTAGTTATGATCTGGAATGTGCTGCCTGAAAGGGTGGTGGAAGCAGATTCAATCGTGGCTTTCAAAAAGAAATTGGATAAATACTTGAAAGGAAATTATTTGCAGGGCTACGGGGAAAGAACGGGGCTAACTGGATTGCTCTTATAAAGAGCCGGCACAGGCTCGATGGACTGAATGGCCTCCCCGTGCTGTAACCATTCTATGATTCTACGATTTACAGGGCAATGGGGAAAGAGACTATTTGGATAGCTCTTTCAAAGAGCAGGCACAGGCACGATGGGCCAAATGGCCTCCTCGTATGCTGTACCTATTTTGATACAATGAAATGCAATATTCCAGCTCTTCCACTGCTGCTAAATTGGGCTGAAAACTCCACACGATCTTGGCTGCGTCAAAGGTTGTGACTGAAGTTCAATTCAAAATGACACATGGGACTTCTTTGGTATGAAGAAATCCGCACACTCAGATTGGACGCAGACACATTTCTGCCCGCACAGACTCTCGACTGTCTCAGGACTTCAGTGAACTGAGTCGGGCCCTGTAGCTCAAAGGGCAGGAGTCAGCCGGGGGTCATCCCAAAGTACAACCCGTTCAGTCTGCTCCTTTGAGAAACCTGAGTAAAATCAGATGGCTGGGGGACAAGCTTCTGCAAGCTTCTGGCACTATTCCAGTACTGAGCTGTCAGCTTCACTCTGCCCAGCTGTAGTGTAGTCCCAAGGGACACACATATGGGTGTACAACCACTACCACCGTTATCCGAGATGGGCTTTATCCAGGATATCCGGTTAATTTTCTGATTCCCTAGCCTGTGGACCAGAGCACGAAATCTAGGCTGACACTCCAGTGCCAGTACTCAGTGAGTGCTGCCGGTCGAGGTGTCCGTCCTTTCAGGATGAGACGTTAAATCAGAGGCCCCGTCTGCCCTCTCAGAGTGGACGTAAAAGATCCCTACAGACACATCATCTCCCCTTGAAGACAGAGCAAGGGAGTTCTCCCAGTGCCGTGGGCCAATATTTATCCCTCAACCAACATCACTAAACCAGATCTTTCTGGTCATTATCACCATTGCTGTTTGTGGGAGCTTGTTGTGCGCAAATTATCTGCTGCGTTTCCTACAGCACAACAGTGACGCACTTCAAAAGTACTTAGTTGGCTTACACCTTGGGACTGTCCTGAGAACAGAAAATTCGAGTCCTTTCTTTCTGGGTTCCTGCCTGGTGGACATCCAAAAAGCAAAAAATATAGGTCGCGACCCGTCCCCCTAACAGGGAGGGAGCCTGTCAGCCCCCTCCGACTGCCCCCCAAACAGAGGATCAGTGGGGGTTCAGGCTGTTTTTGACAGGATAAGCACAGTCCCTGCCACCTCCCCCCCCCCGAGCAGGGGCACCCGACCATTCTCTGGGTGGGAGAGGGGGTATTTCTGTGCCTGGTTGAAGCCGAGATCAGCACATTAACTGGACTCCAACATCAGGGTGGTCCAACTATACTGGGGTAGGGGAATGGGGGGGGGAGGAACATCGGCATCAGTGTGTTCTGAAGGAAGGAGAGAGCATTGAAAGAGCAAGAGGTCCCTTACAGTGCTGCACTGTGTAAGACAGCGAGCAAGAAAGGTCCAACAAGTATGCTGACGGTCTGATTTCTTTCAGGTACAAAAGCACCTGTCCCGACTGCAGTGAGTTCTTGGCCGTCTTCAGAGACCCATGCTGCCTCTCCACAGCCATGGGACACAGACCCCTGGGCCCAGGCTCCAGGTCCAGCAGCCACCAGCCAGTCCAGTGTGGATCCTTGGGCAACGGTTCCAGCCTCCAGCACCCCCACCGCTGTACCAGGTACCGATACAGTGCGGCAGGTAAATGGCAAGCAGCTTCCGGACTGCCAACCCCCGCAGCCAATAGGCAAGGCTGCTAAAGCTAACTCACTCCCTAGCAAGCTACAGCCATCTCCACATGATGCCAGATGCACCTGCCCCAAGATGGGCTGCGTCTTTAAATGAGGCGACAAAGGGGTGGAAGTTATGTTCCAGTTTATATAAAGCTCTGGTGAGACCCCATCTGGAGACTGGGTTCAGTTCTGGGCACAGGAAGGATATACTGGCCTTGGAGGGGGTGCAGGGCAGATTCACCAGAATGATACCTGGGCCTACTCCTGTTCTTATGTTCAATCACTGTGTCTGCCCAGGTGTCCAAGAGAGGAACCAAGCCATTCAGTTCAAATATAAGCATCTAGTGACTTTTGTTTGTGGTGAGTTTAATTTAAGAGATACGTATTTAAATTTTCATTGTCCTGGTCAAATTTTGAAAAGGATTTCTCAGCCAGTCTTGTTCTAATTGGATAATTCATCTGGAGCCATCAGAGAAAGAGAAAGACCATTGGGCAGGATTTTCAATGGGAAAGACGGGTGGGTTTGTTTTGGGGGGGGCATTGAAAATTGCAACAATTTCAGACCCGCCTCCAACCCGCCCGTTTCCGGTTTTCACCGGGGCGAGGGGCGAGGGGCGAGGGAACGGGCGACCAATCCACTCTCAGGAGGCGGGTTGGTCACTAAACCCTTTCAAGGAGGCTGCGGGCCTCCATTTTGAAAGGTTTTGCAATTTCAACCCCCGGAGGCCGGGATTCCCGGGCATTCTCCTTCACACCACACGAACATCGGCGAGAAGGCCTGAAACTGCAGGTCAGTGCCTTTGTAGCACAGCTTGTGGGCCCGGAGGAGCAGGAGTGCTTCCCTCAGACCCCTGCAGCACCCCCTCCACCAACGACCAACGATCACAACCCCCTCCCCACCAACAATTGCGAGGATCACTAATCCCGCCCCCCCCCCACCTCGGTGACCGATACCCGACGACTGACACCCCGGACGACTGACCCCCTCCCCCCCCGATGACTGACTCCCCCCCCCCCCCCCCCCCACCGATAAGCGTCTCCCCCACCCCCCCCCCCCCCATGACTGACTCCCCCCTCCCCCCGACGAGTCAGTGGCCGGAGAGAGGGGTGGAGTCAGGGAGAGGGGTGGAGTCAGGGGCCGGGGAGAGGGGTGGAGTCAGTGGCCGGGGGAGAGGGGTGGAGTCAGGGAGAGGGGTGGAGTCAGGGAGAGGGGTGGAGTCAGTGGCCGGGGAGAGGGGTGGAGTCAGTGGCCGGGGAGAGGGGTGGAGTCAGTGAGAGGGGTGGAGTCAGTGGTCGGGGGGAGGGGTGGAGTCAGTGGTCGGGGAGAGGGGTGGAGTCAGTGGTCGGGGAGAGGGGTGGAGTCAGTGGTCGGGGGGAGGGGTGGAGTCAGTGGTCGGGGGGAGGGGTGGAGTCAGTGGTCGGGGGGAGGGGTGGAGTCAGTGGTCGGGGAGAGGGGTGGAGTCAGTGGTCGGGGAGAGGGGTGGAGTCAGTGGTCGGGGGAGGGGTGGAGTCGGTGGTCGGGGAGAGGGGTGGAGTCAGTGGTCGGGGGAGGGGTGGAGTCGGTGGTCGGGGAGAGGGGTGGAGTCAGTGGTCGGGGAGAGGGGTGGAGTCAGTGGTCGGGGAGGCGGTGGAGTCAGTGGTCGGGGAGAGGGGTGGAGTCGGAGTCGGTGGTCGGGGAGAGGGGTGGAGTCAGGGAGAGGGGTGGAGTCAGTGGTCGGGGAGAGGGGTGGAGTCAGTGGTCGGGGAGAGGGGTGGAGTCAGTGGTCGGGGAGAGGGGTGGAGTCAGGGAGAGGGGTGGAGTCAGTGGTCGGGGAGAGGGGTGGAGTCAGTGGTCGGGGGGAGGGGTGGAGTCAGTGGTCGGGGAGAGGGGTGGAGTCAGTGGTCGGGGAGAGGGGTGGAGTCAGTGGTCGGGGAGAGGGGTGGAGTCAGGGAGAGGGGTGGAGTCAGGGAGAGGGGTGGAGTCAGTGGTCGGGGAGAGGGGTGGAGTCAGTGGTCGGGGAGAGGGGTGGAGTCAGGGAGAGGGGTGGAGTCAGTGGTCGGGGGGAGGGGTGGAGTCAGTGGTCGGGGAGAGGGGTGGAGTCAGTGGTCGGGGGGAGGGGTGGAGTCAGTGGTCGGGGGGAGGGGTGGAGTCAGTGGTCGGGGAGAGGGGTGGAGTCAGTGGTCGGGGGAGGGGGTGGAGTCAGTGGTCGGGGAGAGGGGTGGAGTCAGTGGTCGGGGAGAGGGGTGGAGTCGGTGGTCGGGGGGAGGGGTGGAGTCGGTGGTCGGGGGGAGGGGTGGAGTCAGTGGTCGGGGGGAGGGGTGGAGTCGGTGGTCGTCGGGGGGAGGGGTGGAGTCGGTGGTCGGGGGGAGGGGTGGAGTCAGTGGTCGGGGAGAGGGGTGGAGTCAGTGGTTGGGGAGAGGGGTGGAGTCAGTGGTTGGGGGGAGGGGTGGAGTCAGTGGTTGGGGGAGGGGTGGAGTCAGTGGTCGGGGGGAGGGGTGGAGTCAGTGGTCGGGGAGAGGGTGGAGTCGGTGGTTGGGGGGAGGGGTGGAGTCAGTGGTTGGGGGGAGGGGTGGAGTCAGTGGTCGGGGGGAGGGGTGGAGTCAGTGGTCGGGGAGAGGGTGGAGTCGGTGGTCTGGGGGAGGGGTGGAGTCAGTGGTCGGGGGGAGGGGTAGAGTCAGTGGTCGGGGGAGGGGTGGAGTCAGTGGTTGGGGGGAGGGGTGGAGTCAGTGGTCGGGGGGAGGGGTGGAGTCAGTGGTCGGGGAGAGGGTGGAGTCAGTGGTCGGGGGGAGGGGTGGAGTCAGTGGTCGGGGGGAGGGGTAGAGTCAGTGGTCGGGGGAGGGGTGGAGTCAGTGGTCGGGGGGAGGGGTGGAGTCAGTGGTCGGGGGGAGGGGTGGAGTCAGTGGTCGGGGGGAGGGGTGGAGTCAGTGGTCGGGGGGAGGGGTGGAGTCAGTGGTCGGGGGGAGGGGTGGAGTCAGTGGTCGTGGGGAGGGGTGGAGTCAGTGGTCGGGGAGAGGGGTGGAGTCAGGGAGAGGGGTGGAGTCAGGGAGAGGGGTGGAGTCAGTGGTCGGGGAGAGGGGTGGAGTCAGTGGTCGGGGAGAGGGGTGGAGTCAGGGAGAGGGGTGGAGTCAGTGGTCGGGGGGAGGGGTGGAGTCAGTGGCCGGGGAGAGGGGTGGAGTCAGTGGCCGGGGAGAGGGGTGGAGTCAGTGAGAGGGGTGGAGTCAGTGGTCGGGGGGAGGGGTGGAGTCAGTGGTCGGGGGGAGGGGTGGAGTCAGTGGTCGGGGGGAGGGGTGGAGTCAGTGGTCGGGGAGAGGGGTGGAGTCAGTGGTCGGGGAGAGGGGTGGAGTCAGGGAGAGGGGTGGAGTCAGTGGTCGGGGGGAGGGGTGGAGTCAGTGGTCGGGGGGAGGGGTGGAGTCAGTGGTCGGGGGGAGGGGTGGAGTCAGTGGTCGTGGGGAGGGTTGGAGTCAGTGGTCGGGGAGAGGGGTGGAGTCAGTGGTGGGGGAGAGGGGTGGAGTCAGGGAGAGGGGTGAAGTCAGTGGTCGGGGGGAGGGGTGGAGTCAGTGACCGGGGAGAGGGGTGGAGTCAGTGGTCGGGGAGAGGGGTGGAGTCAGGGAGAGGGGTGGAGTCAGTGGTCGGGGAGAGGGGTGGAGTCAGTGGTCGGGGAGAGGGGTGGAGTCAGGGAGAGGGGTGGAGTCAGTGGTCGGGGGGAGGGGTGGAGTCAGTGGACGGGGAGAGGGGTGGAGTCAGTGGTCGGGAAGAGGGGTGGAGTCAGTGGTCGGGGGAGGGGAGGAGTCAGTGGTCGGGGGGAGGGGTGGAGTCAGTGGTCGGGGGGAGGGGTGGAGTCGGTGGTCGGGGAGAGGGGTGGAGTCAGTGGTCGGGGAGGGGGTGGAGTCAGTGGTTGGGGAGAGGGGTGGAGTCGGTGGTCGGGGAGAGGGGTGGAGTCAGGGAGAGGGGTGGAGTCAGTGGTCGGGGAGAGGGGTGGAGTCGGTGGTCGGGGGGAGGGGTGGAGTCAGTGGTCGGGGGGAGGGGTGGAGTCAGTGGTCGGGGAGAGGGGTGGAGTCAGTGGTCGGGGAGAGGGGTGGAGTCAGTGGTCGGGGAGAGGGGTGGAGTCAGGGAGAGGGGTGGAGTCAGGGAGAGGGGTGGAGTCAGTGGTCGGGGAGAGGGGTGGAGTCAGTGGTCGGGGAGAGGGGTGGAGTCAGGGAGAGGGGTGGAGTCAGTGGTCGGGGAGAGGGGTGGAGTCAGTGGTCAGGGAGAGGGGTGGAGTCAGTGGTCGGGGGGAGGGGTGGAGTCAGTGGTTGGGGAGAGGGGTGGAGTCAGTGGTCGGGGAGAGGGGTGGAGTCAGTGGTCGGGGGGAGGGGTGGAGTCAGTGGTCGGGGAGAGGGGTGGAGTCAGTGGTCGGGGGGAGGGGTGGAGTCAGTGGTTGGGGAGAGGGGTGGAGTCAGTGGTCGGGGGGAGGGGTGGAGTCAGTGGTTGGGGAGAGGGGTGGAGTCAGTGGTCGGGGAGAGGGGTGGAGTCAGTGGTCGGGGGGAGGGGTGGAGTCAGTGGTCGGGGGAGGGGTGGAGTCAGTGGTCGGGGGGAGGGGTGGAGTCAGTGGTCGGGGAGGGGTGGAGTCAGTGGTCGGGGGGAGGGGTGGAGTCAGTGGTCGGGGAGAGGTGTGGAGTCAGTGGTCGGGGAGAGGGGTGGAGTCAGTGGTCGGGGGGAGGGGTGGAGTCAGTGGTCGGGGGGGAGGGGTGGAGTCAGTGGTCGGGGGGAGGGGTGGAGTCAGTGGTCGGGGAGAGGGGTGGAGTCAGGGAGAGGGGTGGAGTCAGGGAGAGGGGTGGAGTCAGTGGTCGGGGAGAGGGGTGGAGTCAGTGGTCGGGGAGAGGGGTGGAGTCAGAGAGAGGGGTGGAGTCAGTGGTCGGGGGGAGGGGTGGAGTCAGTGGTCGGGGGGAGGGGTGGAGTCAGTGGTCGGGGAGAGGGGTGGAGTCGGTGGTCGGGGGGAGGGGTGGAGTCGGTGGTCGGGGGGAGGGGTGGAGTCGGTGGTCGGGGGGAGGGGTGGAGTCGGTGGGTCGGGGGGAGGGGTGGAGTCGGTGGTCGGGGGGAGGGGTGGAGTCCGTGGTCGGGGGGAGGGGTGGAGTCGGTGGTCGGGGGTAGGGGTGGAGTCAGTGGTCGGGGAGAGGGGTGGAGTCAGGGAGAGGGGTGGAGTCAGTGGTCGGGGAGAGGGTTGGAGTCAGGGAGAGGGGTGGAGTCAGTGGTCGGGGGGAGGGGTGGAGTCAGTGGTCGGGGGGAGGGGTGGAGTCAGTGGTCGGGGGGAGGGGTGGAGTCAGTGGTCGGGGGGAGGGGTGGAGTCGGTGGTCGGGGGGGAGGGGTGGAGTCGGTGGTCGGGGGGAGGGGTGGAGTCGGTGGTCGGGGGTAGGGGTGGAGTCAGTGGTCGGGGAGAGGGGTGGAGTCAGGGAGAGGGGTGGAGTCAGTGGTCGGGGGGAGGGGTGGAGTCAGTGGTCGGGGGGAGGGGTGGAGTCAGTGGTCGGGGGGAGGGGTGGAGTCAGTGGTCGGGAGGGAGGGGTGGAGTCGGTGGTCGGGGGGAGGGGTGGAGTCAGTGGTCGGGGGGAGGGGTGGAGTCAGTGGTCGGGGAGAGGGGTGGAGTCAGGGAGAGGGGTGGAGTCAGTGGTCGGGGGGAGGGGTGGAGTCAGTGGTCGGGGGGAGGGGTGGAGTCGAGTGGTCGGGGGGAGGGGTGGAGTCAGTGGTCGGGGGGGAGGGGTGGAGTCAGTGGTCGGGGAGAGGGGTGGAGTCAGGGAGAGGGGTGGAGTCAGTGGTCGGGGGGGAGGGGGTGGAGTCAGTGGTCGGGGGGAGGGGTGGAGTCAGTGGTCGGGGGGAGGGGTGGAGTCGGTGGTCGGGGGGAGGGGTGGAGTCAGTGGTCGGGGGGAGGGGTGGAGTCAGTGGTCGGTGAGAGGGGTGGAGTCAGGGAGAGGGGTGGAGTCAGTGGTCGGGAGGGAGAGGGGTGGAGTCAGGGAGAGGGGTGGAGTCAGTGGTCGGGGGAGGGGAGGAGTCGGTGGTCGGGGAGAGGGGTGGAGTCAGTGGTCGGGAGGGGAGGGGTGGAGTCAGTGGTCGGGGGGAGGGGTGGAGTCGGTGGTCGGGGGAGGGGTGGAGTCGGTGGTCGGGGGGAGGGGTGGAGTCAGTGGTCGGGGGAGGGGTGGAGTCAGGTGGTCGGGGGGAGGGGTGGAGTCGGTGGTCGGGGGGAGGGGTGGAGTCGGTGGTCGGGGGGAGGGGTGGAGTCGGTGGTCGGGGGGAGGGGTGGAGTCGGTGGTCGGGGGGAGGGTGGAGTCAGTGGTCGGGGGAGGGGTGGAGTCGGTGGTCGGGGGGAGGGGTGGAGTCAGTGGTCGGGGGAGGGGTGGAGTCAGTGGTCGGGGAGAGGGGTGGAGTCAGTGGTCGGGGGGAGGGGTGGAGTCAGTGGTCGGGGAGAGGGGTGGAGTCGGTGGTCGGGGGGAGGGGTGGAGTCGGTGGTCGGGGAGGGGTGGAGTCAGTGGTTGGGGGGAGGGGTGGAGTCAGTGGTCGGGGGGAGGGGTGGAGTCAGTGGTCGGGGAGAGGGGTGGAGTCGGTGGTCGGGGGAGGGGTGGAGTCAGTGGTCGGGGGGAGGGGTGGAGTCAGTGGTCGGGGGGAGGGGTGGAGTCAGTGGTCGGGGAGAGGGGTGGAGTCAGTGGTCGGGGGGAGGGGTGGAGTCAGTGGTCGGGGGGAGGGGTGGAGTCAGTGGTTGGGGGGAGGGGTGGAGTCAGTGGTCGGGGGGAGGGGTGGAGTCAGTGGTCGGGGAGAGGGGTGGAGTCGGTGGTCGGGGGAGGGGTGGAGTCAGTGGTCGGGGGAGGGGTGGAGTCGTGTGGTCGGGGGGAGGGGTGGAGTCGGTGGTCGGGGGGAGGGGTGGAGTCAGTGGTTGGGGGGAGGGGTGGAGTCAGTGGTTGGGGGGAGGGGTGGAGTCAGTGGTTGGGGGGAGGGGTGGAGTCGGTGGTCGGGGGGAGGGGTGGAGTCGGTGGTCGGGGGGAGGGGTGGAGTCAGTGGTCGGGGGGAGGGGTGGAGTCAGTGGTTGGGGATGGGGGGAGGGGTGGAGTCAGTGGTCGGGGGAGGGTTGGAGTCAGTGGTCGGGGAGAGGGGTGGAGTCGGTGGTCGGGGGAGGGGTGGAGTCAGTGGTCGGGGGAGGGGTGGAGTCGGTGGTCGGGGGGAGGGGTGGAGTCGGTGGTCGGGGGGAGGGGTGGAGTCAGTGGTCGGGGAGAGGGGTGGAGTCGGTGGTCGGGGGGAGGGGTGGAGTCAGTGGTCGGGGAGAGGGGTGGAGTCAGTGGTTGGGGGGAGGGGTGGAGTCAGTGGTCGGGGGGAGGGGTGGAGTCAGTGGTCGGGGAGAGGGGTGGAGTCGGTGGTCGGGGGGAGGGGTGGAGTCAGTGGTCGGGGAGAGGGGTGGAGTCGGTGGTCGGGGGGAGGGGTGGAGTCAGTGGTCGGGGGAGGGGTGGAGTCGGTGGTCGGGGGGAGGGGTGGAGTCGGTGGTCGGGGGGAGGGGTGGAGTCGGTGGTCGGGGGGAGGGGTGGAGTCGGTGGTCGGGGGAGGGGTGGAGTCAGTGGTCGGGGGAGGGGTGGAGTCGGTGGTCGGGGGGAGGGGTGGAGTCAGTGGTCGGAGGGAGGGTGGAGTCAGTGGTCGGGGGGAGGGGTGGAGTCGGTGGTCGGGGGGAGGGGTGGAGTCGGTGGTCGGGGAGGGGTGGAGTCGGTGGTCGGGGGGAGGGGTGGAGTCGGTGGTCGGGGGGAGGGGTGGAGTCAGTGGTCGGAGGGAGGGGTGGAGTCAGTGGTCGGGGGGAGGGGTGGAGTCAGTGGTCGGAGGGAGGGGTGGAGTCAGTGGTTGGGGGGAGGGGTGGAGTCAGTGGTCGTGGGGAGGGGTGGAGGGGCGGAGGGCCGGAGGGGCGGAGGGGCGGAGGGGCGAGGTGACGGTGAGGGAGAGCTGGGTGCCGTCAGTGTACACGTGGAACCTGACGTCATGCCTTCGGATGATGTCGCCAAGGGGCAGCATGTAGATGTGGAAGAGGAGGGGCCAAGGATGGATCCTTGTGGGATTCCTGAGGTAACAGAGCGGGAGCGGGAAGAGAAGCCGTTGCAGGTGATTCTCCGGCTACGACTGGATCGATAAGAATGGAACCAGACGAGTGCAGTCCCACCCAGCTGGACAATGGAGGAGAGGTGTTGGAGGAGGATGGTGTGGTCAACCGTGTGACAGGCTGTAGACAGGTGGAGAAGGATGAGGAGGGATAGTTCACCATGGTCACAGTCACATAGGATATCATTTGTGACTTTGATAAGGGACAGCACTCCAGTGTCCAATTCTTTTATGTTAGCCTTTCCTTCTCTCTACTCCTTCTCTCTACTCTCTGTCTCCCACATTCTGCCTCTTCCCAATTCTCCCTTCTCTCTCACTCTCTCTCCTGTCATTCTCCCATGGTACCCTCCCTCCCTTCTCCTCTCTCACCCTCACACTCACTCTTCCTTCTCCCTTTTCATCTTCTCACTCTCCCTCCTGCCCCCTCTCTGTCCCAGCTCTCCCTCTCTCTCCTGCCCTCTCTCTCTCTCTCCTGACCCCTCTCTCTCCTGACCCCTCTCTCTCCTGACCCCTCTCTCTCACTCTCCCTCCTGCCCCCTCTCTGTCCCAGCTCTCCCTCTCTCTCCTGCCCTCTCTCTCCCTCTCTCTCCTGACCCCTCTCTCTCCCTCTCTCTCCTGCCCTCTCTCTCCTGACCCCTCTCTCCCTCTCTCTCCTGACCCCTCTCTCTCCCTCTCTCTCCTGACCCCTCTCTCTCCCTCTCTCTCCTGACCCCTCTCTCTCCTGACCCCTCTCTCTCCTGACCCCTCTCTCTCCCTCTCTCTCCTGCCCTCTCTCTCACTGTCTCTCCTGACCCCTCGCTCTCTCGCTCCTGCCCCCTCTCTCCTGCCTCCTGCCCCCTCTCTCTCTCCTGCCCCCTCTCTCCTGCCTCCTGCCCCCTCTCTCTCCTGCCTCCTGCCCCCTCTCTCTCTCCTGCCCCCTCTCTATCCCACTCTGTCTCAGTGAGTTAGCTGATTTCAGCAGGGATGACAATAGGAACAGTGCAATGTCCTTGGATTATGGTGGGGATGAATCAGTCAGAGTTCCCTGCCAGTGCCCCTGTACATGGATACGGGATAAGGATGTGATGCACCTCATAGGCAAATAGTCTGCCGACACACTTGGGCTGAACTTCCTCAATCCCACTCTGCCGGAGTATCTGGGGTCAGGGGGTGGGGTTGGCTAATTTTTCTCTCTTGATATCTCTGTCCTGCCCCCTCTCTCCAACCCTTTCTCTATCCTGCTCTCTCTCCCCCTCTCTCTGCTGTCCCCTTTCTCTGCCTCTTGCCCTCTCACTCTCACCTCCCCCCTCCTTTCCTCCTTGCTTTATTGGAGCTGAATGCGTGGCAGCCTACATCTCAATGCCAGTGGAGTTGAGGGAAGCTGGTGCCCGAGGCTCTGATGGGGAAGGGTAGAGGGGAGGGCCCTGGATCCCTGGATCCCCCGATATTTTGTCCCTGTCCTTGACCGTCGGTAGATAAAGAAATAAATGAGGATTTCTCTGAAACTACAGATTGGAATGAGTTCAGATTTAATGTCAGCATTGGCCGGTGTTTGGTCTGTGTTTATTATATTTGGCCGGTGTTTGGTCAGTGTTTATTATATTTGGCCGGTGTTTGGTCTGTGTTTATTATATTTGGCCGGTGTTTGGTCTGTGTTTACTATATTTGGCCGGTGTTTGGTTAGTGTTTATTATATTTGGCCGGTGTTTGGTCTGTGTTTATTATATTTGGCCGGTGTTTGGTCAGTGTTTATTATATTTGGCCGGTGTTTGGTCTGTGTTTATTATATTTGGCCGGTGTTTGGTCAGTGTTTATTATATTTGGCCGGTGTTTGGTCAGTGTTTATTATATTTGGCCGGTGTTTGGTCTGTGTTTATTATATTTGGCCGGTGTTTGGTCTGTGTTTATTATATTTGGCCGGTGTTTGGTCTGTGTTTACTATATTTGGCCGGTGTTTACTATATTTGGCCGGTGTTTGGTCTGTGTTTACTATATTTGGCCGGTGTTTGGTCTGTGTTTACTATATTTGGCCGGTGTTTGGTCTGTGTTTACTATATTTGGCGGGTGTTTACTATATTTGGCCGGTGTTTGGTCTGTGTTTACTATATTTGGCCGGTGTTTGGTCTGTGTTTACTATATTTGGCCGGTGTTTGGTCTGTGTTTACTATATTTGGCCGGTGTTTGTTTTTTTTAGGTCTGCATTTGGTTTTGCCTTGTGTTGGTCCAGTGGATGGCCTTTGTCCATTGGTTGTCCTGTGTTTGCCCTATATTTGGCCAATGTTTGATCCTTGCCCTGTGTTTGCCCTTTGCCCTTTGCCCCGTGTTTGCTGTTTTCAGTTCATGCTTTTGTCCTTCTCACAGACGGCTCCACATTTGACCCCTTTACAAATCTGGGTGATTCAGCACTGGATCAGTTTGCGGACCGTGACTGGGTACAGTCTCCACTCTCAGCGCCCAACAGTCCTGCAGGTAATGTTCCCACTGCATTGAATCAGCGATGGGCTCTGTGCAGAGCTGCTTGGCACATGATGGTCACATTTTCTTTCAGTGCCCCCAAGGCTCAGTGATTAAATGCCTTACCAGTGTGATACTGAGCCATACCCAATCTCAGTGAGTTAGCTGATCTCAGCTGGGATGACAATAGGAACAGTGCAATGTTCTTGGATTGTGACGGGGAGTCAGAGTTCCCTCCCAGTGCCCCTGAACATGGATATTGGATAATGATGTGATGCACCCCATAGCCAAATAGTCTGCCAACACACTTTGGCTGAACTTCCTCAATCCCACTCCATTGTTAACCAGTTTTGTTGACCCTGCTGGAGTATCTGAGGTCAGGGCGAGGTTGGCTAATTTTAACGCCCACTGGAGGGTTGCAGGGAGGTATCGGCAGCGGCCAGCTGAAAATTGCCAGAACAGGTGGAAATCAGCCTGCTGTATAATGTTGCCCAGGCCTGAGCTCCGGGACCTTGCACAGTTCTGGGGCACTGGGGCATCAGGACTTCCAGTGGGAGCACCATCCCCCTACCCTCATCTCCTTCCATCGTGGGGAAGAGAGAGAGTCAGCACCTTCCAGGGGAGGGGGAGAGAGTCAGCACCTTCAGGGGAGGGGGGGAGAGTCAGCACCTTCGGGGGAGGGGGGGAGAGAGAGTCAGCACCTTCAGGGGAGGGGGGAGAGAGTCAGCACCTTCAGGGGAGGGGGGAGAGAGTCAGCACCTTCAGGGGAGGGGGGAGAGAGTCAGCACCTTCAGGGGAGGGGGGGAGAGTCAGCACCTTCAGGGGAGGGGAGAGAGAGTCAGCACCTTCAGGGGAGGGGGGAGAGAGTCAGCACCTTCAGGGGAGGGGGGAGAGAGTCAGCACCTTCAGGGGAGGGGGAAGAGAGTCAGCACCTTCAGGGGAGGGGGGAGAGTCAGCACCTTCGGGGGAGGGGGGGAGAGAGAGTCAGCACCTTCAGGGGAGGGGGGGAGAGTCAGCACCTTCAGGGGAGGGGGGAGAGAGTCAGCACCTTCAGGGGAGGGGGGAGAGAGTCAGCACCTTCAGGGGAGGGGGGAGAGAGTCAGCACCTTCAGGGGAGGGGGGGAGAGTCAGCACCTTCAGGGGAGGGGAGAGAGAGTCAGCACCTTCAGGGGAGGGGGGAGAGAGTCAGCACCTTCAGGGGAGGGGGGAGAGAGTCAGCACCTTCAGGGGAGGGGGGGAGAGTCAGCACCTTCAGGGGAGGGGGGAGAGAGTCAGCACCTTCAGGGGAGGGGAGAGAGAGTCAGCACCTTCAGGGGAGGGGGGAGAGAGTCAGCACCTTCAGGGGAGGGGAGAGAGAGTCAGCACCTTCAGGGGAGGGGGGGAGAGTCAGCACCTTCAGGGGAGGGGAGAGAGAGTCAGCACCTTCAGGGGAGGGGGGAGAGAGTCAGCACCTTCAGGGGAGGGGGGAGAGAGTCAGCACCTTCAGGGGAGGGGGGAGAGAGTCAGCACCTTCAGGGGAGGGGGGTGAGAGTCAGCACCTTCAGGGGAGGGGGAGAGAGTCAGCACCTTCAGGGGAGGGGGAAGAGAGTCAGCACCTTCAGGGGAGGGGGAAGAGAGTCAGCACCTTCAGGGGAGGGGAGAGAGAGTCAGCACCTTCAGGGGAGGGGGGAGAGAGTCAGCACCTTCAGGGGAGGGGGGAGGGGGGAGAGAGTCAGCACCTTCAGGGGAGGGGAGAGAGAGTCAGCACCTTCAGGGGAGGGGAGAGAGAGTCAGCACCTTCCGGGGAGGGGGGAGAGAGTCAGCACCTTCAGGGGAGGGGGAGAGAGTCAGCACCTTCCGGGGAGGGGGGAGAGAGTCAGCACCTTCAGGGGAGGGGAGAGAGAGTCAGCACCTTCCGGGGAGGGGGGAGAGAGTCAGCACCTTCAGGGGAGGGGGAGAGAGTCAGCACCTTCAGGGGAGGGGGGGAGAGAGTCAGCACCTTCAGGGGAGGGGGAAGAGAGTCAGCACCTTCAGGGGAGGGGGGAGAGAGTCAGCACCTTCAGGGGAGGGGAGAGAGAGTCAGCACCTTCCGGGGAGGGGGGAGAGAGTCAGCACCTTCAGGGGAGGGGGAGAGAGTCAGCACCTTCAGGGGAGGGGGGAGAGAGAGAGTCAGCACCTTCAGGGGAGGGAGAGAGAGTCAGCACCTTCGGGGGAGGGGGGAGAGAGAGAGTCAGCACCTTCAGGGGAGGGGGAGAGAGTCAGCACCTTCGGGGGAGGGAGAGAGAGTCAGCACCTTCCGGGGAGGGGGGAGAGAGTCAGCACCTTCAGGGGAGGGGGAGAGAGTCAGCACCTTCGGGGGAGGGAGAGAGAGTCAGCACCTTCCGGGGAGGGGGGAGAGAGTCAGCACCTTCAGGGGAGGGGAGAGAGAGTCAGCACCTTCAGGGGAGGGGAGAGAGAGTCAGCACTTTCAGGGGAGGGGGGGAGAGTCAGCACCTTCAGGGGAGGGGAGAGAGAGTCAGCACCTTCAGGGGAGGGGGGAGAGAGTCAGCACTTTCAGGGGAGGGGGGAGAGAGTCAGCACCTTCAGGGGAGGGGGGAGAGAGTCAGCACTTTCAGGGGAGGGGGGAGAGAGTCAGCACCTTCAGGGGAGGGGGGGAGAGAGTCAGCACTTTCAGGGGAGGGGGGGAGAGTCAGCACCTTCCGGGGAGGGGGGAGAGAGTCAGCACCTTCAGGGGAGGGGGGAGAGAGTCAGCACCTTCGGGGGAGGGAGAGAGAGGAGAGAGAGTCAGCACCTTCAGGGGAGGGGGGAGAGAGTCAGCACCTCCAGGGGAGGGGGGAGAGAGTCAGCACCTTCAGGGGAGGGGGGAGAGAGGAGAGAGAGTCAGCACCTTCAGGGGAGGGGGGAGAGAGTCAGCACCTTCAGGGGAGGGGGGAGAGAGTCAGCACCTTCAGGGGAGGGGGGAGAGAGGAGAGAGAGTCAGCACCTTCAGGGGAGGGGGGAGAGAGTCAGCACCTTCAGGGGAGGGGGGAGAGAGTCAGCACCTTCCGGGGAGGGGGGAGAGAGGAGAGAGAGTCAGCACCTTCAGGGGAGGGGGGAGAGAGTCAGCACCTTCAGGGGAGGGGGGAGAGAGTCAGCACCTTCAGGGGAGGGGGGAGAGAGTCAGCACCTTCAGGGGAGGGGGGAGAGAGGAGAGAGAGTCAGCACCTTCAGGGGAGGGGGGAGAGAGTCAGCACCTTCCGGGGAGGGGGGAGAGAGGAGAGAGAGTCAGCACCTTCAGGGGAGGGGGGAGAGAGTCAGCACCTTCAGGGGAGGGGGGAGAGAGTCAGCACCTTCCGGGGAGGGGGGAGAGAGTCAGCACCTTCGGGGGAGGGAGAGAGAGTCAGCACCTTCAGGGGAGGGGGGGAGAGTCAGCACCTTCAGGGGAGGGGAGAGAGTCAGCACCTTCCGGGGAGGGGGAGAGAGGAGAGAGAGTCAGCACCTTCAGGGGAGGGGGGAGAGTCAGCACCTTCCGGGGAGGGGGAGAGAGGAGAGAGAGTCAGCACCTTCAGGGGAGGGGGGAGAGAGTCAGCACCTTCCGGGGAGGGGGGGAGAGGAGAGAGAGTCAGCACCTTCGGGGGAGGGAGAGAGAGTCAGCACCTTCGGGGGAGGGAGAGAGAGTCAGCACCTTCAGGGGAGGGGAGAGAGTCAGCACCTTCAGGGGAGGGGAGAGAGTCAGCACCTTCCGGGGAGGGGGGAGAGAGTCAGCACCTTCCGGGGAGGGGGGGAGAGGAGAGAGAGTCAGCACCTTCAGGGGAGGGGGGAGAGAGTCAGCACCTTCAGGGGAGGGGGGCGAGAGTCAGCACCTTCAGGGGAGGGGGGAGAGAGTCAGCACCTTCAGGGGAGGGGGGGGGGAGAGTCAGCACCTTCAGGGGAGGGGGGAGAGAGTCAGCACCTTCCGGGGAGGGGGAGAGAGGAGAGAGAGTCAGCACCTTCAGGGGAGGGGGGAGAGAGTCAGCACCTTCGGGGGAGGGAGAGAGAGTCAGCACCTTCAGGGGAGGGGGGAGAGAGTCAGCACCTTCAGGGGAGGGGGGAGAGAGTCAGCACCTTCCGGGGAGGGGGAGAGAGGAGAGAGAGTCAGCACCTTCAGGGGAGGGAGAGAGAGTCAGCACCTTCAGGGGAGGGGGGAGAGAGTCAGCACCTTCCGGGGGAGGGGGGAGAGAGTCAGCACCTTCAGGGGAGGGGGGAGAGAGTCAGCACCTTCAGGGGAGGGGGGGAGGGGGGAGAGAGTCAGCACCTTCAGGGGAGGGGAGAGAGAGTCAGCACCTTCCGGGCGGGAGGGGGAGAGAGTCAGCACCTTCAGGGGAGGGGGGAGAGAGTCAGCACCTTCAGGGGAGGGGGGAGAGAGTCAGCACCTTCTGGGCGGGAGGGGGAGAGAGTCAGCACCTTCAGGGGAGGGGGGAGAGAGTCAGCACCTTCAGGGGAGGGAGAGAGAGTCAGCACCTTCAGGGGAGGGGGGGAGAGAGTCAGCACCTTCAGGGGAGGGGGGAGAGAGAGTCAGCACCTTCAGGGGAGGGGGGAGAGAGTCAGCACCTTCAGGGGAGGGGGGAGAGAGTCAGCACCTTCAGGGGAGGGGGGAGAGAGTCAGCACCTTCAGGGGAGGGGGGAGAGAGTCAGCACCTTCAGGGGAGGGGGGAGAGAGTCAGCACCTTCAGGGGAGGGGGGAGAGAGTCAGCACCTTCAGGGGAGGGGGGGAGAGAGTCAGCACCTTCAGAGAAGGAGAGTTAAGAGTCAACCACATTGCTGTGGGTCTGGAGTCACATATAGGCCGGACCGGGTAAGGACGGCAGGTTTCCTTCCCTAAAGGACATTAGTGAACCAGATGGGTTTTTATGACAATCCAACAGCTTCATGGTCACTTTTTATTTTAAACTGAATTCATATTCTCAAACTGCCATGGTGGGATTTGATCTCATTATTGCAGGCCTCTGGATTACTAGTCCAGTAACATAACCACTACACCACCATACCACTGATACTGATTCACTATAGGATTCTGGCTCCCTGGATGGATCACTGGGAATGGGGTCACCCAGTATGGCCCTGGCCCACACTGACCTGGCCCACACTGACCTGATCCACACTGACCTGGCCCACACTGACCTGGCCCACACTGACCTGGCCCACACTGACCTGATCCACACTGACCTGGCCCACACTGACCTGGTCCACACTGACCTGGTCCACACTGACCTGGCCCACACTGACCTGGCCCACACTGACCTGGCCCACACTGACCTGGTCCACACTGACCTGGCCCACACTGACCTGGCCCACACTGACCTGGCCCACACTGACACAGGTGGGCCCAGGTTTGATTTCTGGCCCATGCTGAGTTAGCTGATCTGAGCTGAGGTTCTATAATCAGCCTTGGAAGTTGTGGGCTAGAGAGGGGACAGACGCAGCCACCGTTCCCACTGCTGGTGAGGGTCCAGCAGCTCCAGCCTGAGGGTGGGGGACAGGATGAGGCTCCTCACAGGCTGGGCTCACACAAGAGGAGTGGTTACATGATGCCTGTCTACAGATCTGTACCTCAGCGGGAGTTACAGTCCAGAGGAGGGGTGAGAGGGAGAAAATCAGCAGAGAGAAGGACGAGAGGTCTGATGAATGGTCTTCGACCTGAAACGTTAACTCTGTCTCTTTCTCCACAGATGCTGCCTGACTTGCTGAGTGTTTCCAGCATTTTCTGTTTTTATTTCAGATTTCCAGCATCCGCAGTATTTTGCTTTTGATTTAAGGAGATATTAGTTTAGGTGACCAAAAGCTTGGTCAAAGAGGTAGGTTTTAAGGAGAGTCATAAAGGAGGAGAGCGAGGCGGAGAGGTTTAGGGAGGGAATTCCAGAGCTTAGGGCCTTGGCAGCTGAAGGCACGGCCGCCAATGGTGGAGCGATGAAAATCAGAGATGAGTAAGAGGCCAGAATTGGAGGAGCGCAGAGATCTCGGAGGGTTGTAGGGTGGAGGAGGTTACAGAGATAAGGGACAAAACGTGGATTAGAATTTAAATATCGGACTGTGGGGCAATGAGACAATAAAATATCTTTCTATCTCAGTCCTCCCTCCCCCCCAGAAAGGTGCTGGCTGTTGCTGGGAAACAGCCCAATGGAACAAATCAGAACTGCCTGAAATCTGAAATAACAAAACAAAATGCTGGAAGTAGACAGCAGGTCAGTCAGCTTCTGAAAAGGATAAAGACGGGTTAAAGCTACAATCTTCTTCAGAACTGGAACCGACAGATAAAGAACCCTCTCGTAGGCTCTGAGAATCCAGCCCAAGGTCTGAGGAGGTTGAACCTGCCAAACACTGAATGATGGAGCGAGCCAGCGAGTATCTGACAGTCACCAGGTAACTGGCACAGCTCACTGCTACCAGTCACCTTTATGGTTGTGGCATTGGGTGAGGCGCAGTCTATTGGATTGAGAGCAGGAACATACTGAGGAACGAGGACTCCAGGATAAGGATTACCCAGGAGAATTAATTGTCAATTCTCATTCTGCAGGAAAGATGGACCTGTTGGGTGAAATGGTTCCAAGCACAAAGCAGAACGGCAGCAATAGCCCCGATGTCTTTGATATGACCAACATAGGGAACTCCCTAAAGGACTCTTCAAATGGGCCTCTCCGGACTCCGGAATTATTCCTGGATCCGAATGCTGCATCTCTGGTGAACCTGGACTCGTTGTTCTCTGCACCTTCGCACAGCCATAAGACCAAGAATCCTTTCTATGTATCAGGTAACGATCAGCTGCCTCATGGCGTGCTGAGTGTGGGCTGTTTTAGAAAGACACGTTTAGGGAAAAGAGCCGTAGTGCTAGGCATGACTGCGAGTGACCGAGAGGGACGGCGAGTGGGCGAGGGAGACGGCGAGTGGGCGAGGGAGACGGCGAGTGGGCGAGGGAGACGGCGAGTGGGCGAGGGAGACGGCGAGTGGGCGAGGGAGACGGCGAGTGGGCGAGGGAGACGGCGAGTGGGCGAGGGAGACGGCGAGTGACCGAGAGGGACGGCGAGTGGGCGAGGGAGACGGCGAGTGACCGAGAGGGACGGCGAGTGACCGAGGGAGACGGCGAGTGACCGAGGGAGACGGCGAGTGGGCGAGAGAGACGGCGAGTGGGCGAGAGAGACGGCGAGTGAGCGAGAGGGACGGCGAGTGACCGAGGGAGACGGCGAGTGACCGAGGGAGACGGCGAGTGACCGAGGGAGACGGCGAGTGGGCGAGAGAGTGACGGCGAGTGGGCGAGAGAGTGACGGCGAGTGGGCGAGAGAGTGACGGCGAGTGGGCGAGAGAGTGACGGCGAGTGGGCGAGAGAGTGACGGCGAGTGGGCGAGAGAGAGACGGCGAGTGGGCGAGGGAGACGGCGAGTGGGCGAGGGAGACGGCGAGTGGGCGAGAGAGAGACGGCGAGTGAGACGGCGAGTGGGCGAGGGAGACGGCGAGTGGGCGAGGGAGACGGCGAGTGGGCGAGGGAGACGGCGAGTGGGCGAGAGTGACGGCGAGTGGGCGAGAGAGAGACGGCGAGTGGGCGAGGGAGACGGCGAGTGGGCGAGAGTGACGGCGAGTGGGCGAGAGAGTGACGGCGAGTGGGCGAGAGAGACGGCGAGTGGGCGAGAGTGACGGCGAGTGGGCGAGAGAGAGACGGCGAGTGGGCGAGGGAGACGGCGAGTGACCGAGGGAGACGGCGAGTGGGCGAGAGGGACGGCGAGTGACCGAGGGAGACGGCGAGTGACCGAGGGAGACGGCGAGTGGGCGAGGGAGACGGCGAGTGGGCGAGGGAGACGGCGAGTGACCGAGGGGGGCGGCGAGTGGGCGAGGGAGACGGCGAGTGACCGAGGGAGACGGCGAGTGGGCGAGGGAGACGGCGAGTGACCGAGGGAGACGGCGAGTGGGCGAGGGAGACGGCGAGTGACCGCGAGGGAGACGGCGAGTGACCGAGAGAGAGACGGCGAGTGGGCGAGGGAGACGGCGAGTGGGCGAGGGAGACGGCGAGTGGGCGAGGGAGACGGCGAGTGGGCGAGGGAGACGGCGAGTGGGCGAGGGAGACGGCGAGTGACCGCGAGGGAGACGGCGAGTGACCGAGAGAGAGACGGCGAGTGGGCGAGGGAGACGGCGAGTGGGCGAGGGAGACGGCGAGTGGGCGAGGGAGACGGCGAGTGGGCGAGGGAGACGGCGAGTGGGCGAGAGTGACGGCGAGTGGGCGAGGGAGACGGCGAGTGGGCGAGGGAGACGGCGAGTGGGCGACGAGTGGGCGAGAGTGACGGCGAGTGGGCGAGGGAGACGGCGAGTGGGCGAGGGAGACGGCGAGTGGGCGAGAGTGACGGCGAGTGGGCGAGAGTGACGGCGAGTGGGCGAGAGTGACGGCGAGTGGGCGAGGGAGACGGCGAGTGGGCGAGGGAGACGGCGAGTGGGCGAGAGTGATGGCGAGTGGGCGAGGGAGACGGCGAGTGGGCGAGAGTGACGGCGAGTGGGCGAGAGTGACGGCGAGTGGGCGAGAGTGACGGCGAGTGGGCGAGGGAGACGGCGAGTGGGCGAGAGTGACGGCGAGTGGGCGAGGGAGACGGCGAGTGGGCGAGAGTGACGGCGAGTGGGCGAGGGAGACGGCGAGTGGGCGAGAGTGATGGCGAGTGGGCGAGAGTGACGGCGAGTGGGCGAGAGTGACGGCGAGTGGGCGAGGGAGACGGCGAGTGGGCGAGAGTGACGGCGAGGTGAGCTTCCGACCACGTATCTGCCCTCTCACCAAGACCACCTATTGCCACCTCCGTCACATCGTATGTCTCTGCCCTGCCTCAGCCCATCTGCTGCTGAAACCCTCATCCATGCCTTTATTAGCTCCAGACTCGGCTGTTCCAATGCTCTCCTGGCCGGCCTCTGACCGTCCACCATCCATAAACTTGAGCTCATCCAAAACTCTGCTGCCTGTCTCCTAACTCACACCAATTCCTGTTCACCCGTCACCCCCTGTGCTCTCTGACCGACATTGGCTCCCTGTCCGGCAAACCTCGATTTTGAAATTCTCATCCTTGTGTTCAAATCCCTCCGTGACCTCGCCCCTCCCCTATCTCTGTAACCCTACAACCCTCAAGTACAAGTTGTTGTTGTTGAGAGTGACCAAAGAGGAGTTAATTCAGGGAAGAATGGTTAACTTGGGGTTTAAAAGCCTTTACCAAAGGACCATTCTGAACTGGAAAATTAACAATTTATTGTTGCTTTTTTCACCTGAAAATACAATGTTCCTCACACCTGCTTCATTTCATTGCTTCAAAACATCCTGATTGCTGATGATGTCACAAGGTGAAGGGGGTCCTGTTCCTGAATCTTTCCAACATTGGCAGGGGGGAGACGTACTCTTTATTAGTGCTGTGGGGTCCTGACACCCAACTCAATCTTTGAGAGGGGACATGATCCAGGTTTTTAATATGTGAGGGCCACAGATGGTGAGTGTTTGACTGGGTCTGTACTGTAGAACAAAGGAACACAAATTGAAACTTAATGAATCTCTAGTAAGACCAGAGATTAGAAAGATTTCTCCCACTGAACAGACTCCCAGATAAAGCAGTTTAGCAATTAACTCCTTCAAAAAGGAGCCACATGAACACTTGGTTGGGAATGGAGTTCATGGTTATAGAGATTGATAGACTAAACGGGTGGGTAGAGTCCATGATAGGGGAGAGGGTATATGGGCTGTGGGAGGGGATTAAATGGGTGGGTAGGGTCTACGATAGGGGAAAGGGTATATGGGCTGTGGGAGGGGATTAACTCGGTAGGCAGAGTCTGTGATAGGGTAGAGTGCCTTTGGGCTGTGGGAGGAGATTAAATGGTTGGGTAGGAGTGGGAGTGATGTGAGAAATCTCTTTTTCTCGTTGCTTGCTCTGAGTTCCCTTGGTGAGCTGTATGTGACGGGGAGGGGAAGTTGTTGTTACTGGGATTTACTGTGATCGCAGCGAACGCTGACAATGTTCTCTTTACAAACTTCCGTATCTTTTATTTTTTCTGAACCAATAATAGCCACCAGAGTACAAAGATAGTAGTTCACTGTTTATGGCACTCGTTAGTTTAATTTTCTTCAAATGAATAATGACGAGATTATGCTATGTCCCTCACCTTTCACTTCAGGCACCGGAGTCAAACCCAGCCCACAGTGACGTACTGAATATCCTCCGTGTCTGTAAGAGTCCCATGTGAGATTTACTCTGTATCTAACCTGTGCTGTCCCTGCCCTGGGAGTGTTTGATGGGACAGTGCAGAGGGAGATTTACTCTGTATCTAACCCGTGCTGTCCCTGCCCTGGGAGTGTTTGATGGGACAGTGTAGAGGGAGCTTTACTCTGTATCTAACCCGTGCTGTACCTGCCCTGGGAGTGTTTGATGGGACAGTGTAGAGGGAGCTTTACTCTGTATCTAACCCGTGCTGTACCTGCCCTGGGAGTGTTTGATGGGACAGTGTAGAGGGAGCTTTACTCTGTATCTAACCCGTGCTGTACCTGCCCTGGGAGTGTTTGATGGGACATTACACTCCCAGCACTGATGTCACGTACATTAAGAGCCCATGATCCACTGTGTGGAAATGTTGGGACTGAATGGGTTGTTGGAGGTATGCAGGGAGCCGGGAGCACTGTGAATGGCGTCATATTATGAACTTTCTTCTCGTTGCAGGTGGTCTGGGCACAATCTCTACGTCAAACCCTTTTCAAGTCAGCGACCAGAATAAAGTGACCTTGAGCCAGATTCAGAGCAGCGCTGGGATTGCTCGGCCCACCATGATGGGCAGCGGCCCTGTGGGAATGGGCATGGGTTCAATGCCTTTCGTGGCGACACCGGGCGTGGCCTTGAGCAGCGCGCCCGTGACTCGTGCTTCGACATTCGTTGCTTTACCTCAGGTGCCAACCATGAGAGTGGCAATGGACATGAGTAACCGGTTTCCACCGCCGCTGGTGCCAGTCGCCAAGCCTGCTGGTATGTCTCAGCCAACTGGAAGCCTGAACCCCTTTCTCTGAGGTCAAGCAGTGACCTTTAATTAAGCTAAGTGAGCCGTGTTTTTCCGTGGTCCTGAGGATAGTAAGAGTGTATATCTCAACCAGTCACTCGGACAGCTAGCCTACGCTGCTTTAGTGGCATCGACTCGAGTGACTTTGCAAAGTGGAACATTCAGGAATGTACTGGGGGTGTGTAATACTTCGAAAATTATGGGGAGGTTCAAAAATAAACATTTAATTTTATATCACTGGCTAACGTGTGGTGAGTTCCATTGTCTGCACTGTTGCCACCAACATGGTTCAGTTGTCAGGGTCAGCTGACCCACCCTGGGACTGGAATCTCAGCAGTGATTGGGGAAAATGCTGTCTCATGACATGGAATAGTTTTCTGCCACCCGCCCACCCTTTTAAAGGTTTTGGAGAAAACTATAATCGACGGTCTAGGACATCAGCCATGGGCACAGGGAGTGACGAGGTGGATGTGTGGGTCATTCAGCTGTTGGCAGCTGGTGGGCCAAGAGGCCTTCCCCCACTGCCGCCTCACCCATCTAACCTTCAACTACTGGGACAATTCACTGCTGGACATTCAACCAGATTGGGGGTCCTGGAACTCTCTTCCCCCAAAAGGCTGTGGATGCTGGGGGTCAATTGAAAATGTTTAAGACTGAAATCGATTGATTTTTTATTAGGTAAGGGTAGCGAGGGATATGGATCAAAGGCAGGTAAATAGAGATGAGGTACAAATCAGCCATGATCGAATCGATGGGCTGAATGGCCCCCTCCTGTTCCTATGTCTCCACTAGGGGGAGCACAGAGTACAGAAAATAATGAACTGCATCCCCTGAGCTCCCAGCGGGGAGGAGAAACATCAACGAGTTCAAACAACTCGACAGAGTAAAATCCAGACCCACGAAGCTTGGAAAATCTGTGTGTTCTCTCGAATTTCATTCAAACTCAGTTTCACACTCACAATAACACACATTGTGGCATCTCAATCAGACATTGCTGTGCAGTGCATTTACACACAGGTCAGCGACCTCAGCAAACTCCGACAGACCCAGCCTGTACCCCCCCCCACCCACTCACTCCCATCCGAACCCCCCCCCCACCCACTCCCATCCGAACCCCCCTCCCCACCCACTCCCATCCGAACCCCCTCCCCACCCACCCACTCCCATCCGAACCCCCCTCCCCACCCACTCCCATCCGAACCCCCCTCCCCACCCACTCCCATCCGAACCCCCCTCCCCACCCACTCCCATCCGAACCCCCCTCCCCACCCACTCCCATCCGAACCCCCTCCCCACCCACCCACTCCCATCCGAACCCCCCCCCCCACCCACTCCCATCCGAACCCCCCTCCCCACCCACTCCCATCCGAACCCCCCTCCCCACCCACTCCCATCCGAACCCCCTCCCCACCCACTCCCATCCGAACCCCCTCCCCACCCACTCCCATCCGAACCCCCCCCCACCCACTCCCATCCGAACACCCAACAGACCCACCCCCCGAACATCCCACCCCAAACATTCCCACCCCGACAGACCCACCCCGACAGACCCACCCCGACAGACCCACCCCGACAGACCCACCCCCCAAACCCAGCCTGAGCAGACCCCCTCGACAGACCCACCCTGAAACTCCAACCCTCCCCCACCACCCCAGCCAGACCCGCCCCGAACACCCCCGCCCCCCCCCCCAGTGTCCAATATCGATCATGTCCCACACAGAAACAGACACGGTTCTTTGATTTTAACTTTTATTTCTTAAAATTTACACACACATTGGTAAAAATATAGTTTCTAAAAATTACAATGTGTCTGAATTTGGACAACAAATCGTTCTCTTTTACACTCGACCCTGCGGACTGAGAGAAACACATGGAACTCCTGCCCGTTACACTTGGAAATCCTTTCTAAGACTTGAAGTGTCTATAATTCATAGCTTGCATTAATTAAATCAGAGTCTACACTTGTGACCTGCTCCACTCCACTTCCCGTCAAATACAGTCTACTGATAAAATAAAAGCCAATAACAGAGGAACAAATATAAACATTTACAAGAGTTCAATCCCAGCCAAGGATTCCCAGAGCTGAAATTGGCATTTTACTTCACCCAAACACTTCCAATGCCATCTTTCGGTCAGCCTAGGTCATTTGTTTTTTAATATAAAGTGTACAAGTCGTAATGCAAAAAAAAGAAAATGCAAAGTAAAAATACACTGACAAGACAGAACGTCACATTCCGGACAGTCCCGAAAGAGACCATGACTCTACCCTGACTAACCCCCGACACACTGCTCCCCGGGACCAGGACTAAACCCTGCTTCGAGATGGTTAAAATGGGTGTAAAGATAGAAGCACTGAAAGGTCGCCATGGTGACATGCGGAGAGAGGAGGAGATCAGAGGCCTGGAGAAACGGTTTACGTTGGAAATCCTGCTCGAACTCCACTATCCCCCAATACAGCAGGTCCTCATCTCAACAGGAGATCCCCAGGGTTAAAATACAAAGGGGGAGGGGCAATGCAATCTGTCACCTTCTCCCGACCGATTCATAGCTCACGGAATCACGTTTACAAATTTCAGTGACTCTGAGGGTCGCCACTTGTCTCATTAGAAGTAACATTTTTGCAGATTTACACAGATTTTATTGACTAACCTAAACCATTTTTTAAAAATTTGTTTTGAACTTCATGCACTGGAAGAGGGGAAACATGGAACTCCCGCCTGATCATTGGTGCATCATTTCACTCTGCATTTCTTTAATTCTACGTCCCAGCTTTTATTAAACTGAATTAATTTTAAACCGAAAACCCCTTTGGATGCAAGTGCAACATGCGCAGAGCCTGATAGATTTCCAGGTTCAGGAAGCTATTCAGGTCAGAACTCACTTGTGGCACTTAAAAGCAAATTACGAACATCACTGGTTGTGATAATCCACAGGCTGCTCACAGATTCCATTATTCAGCAAGGACCATTGGGAATTCCAGTTAAAGAACAGGAGGAGACAGAGCACCGTGTGCAGAGTGGAATGAGTTAATAAAACACTGAAAACACAACAAAAATCAACTAGACTGCAGAGATCACAGTTAAGAACTGACAGATGAGGAGTCCCTTTTATACCCCGTCATCTAGAGGATGGTCTAAATAAAAGGTACAAACCAACAAGGGACAATAATCCTACCCTCTCAGGACATGATTCTGTCAGAAGGAAGGGGATCAGCATTTCCTTCCTTGATCTTTTCCTAGCAGGTTAATTGGATTCGATGGCACTTTTGGGAGCGAGAGGAGAAAGTGATCAGAATAAAGCAAAGCCGCACACTCTCCAGGACAGCAGTTATCTCGCTAAATATTTCGGTGTCTGAGGAGGCTGTTACAATCCAAATAAAAGCTTCATTCATGATCACAAGCACTGAACTGAGGGAGGTTGGTCTTTGAAAAGAAGGAGACTTGAAAATGACCAAATTGAAGTTTTCAGGATTACGGACAAATCTAAATTGTTCGCTATGGTGTGGGGTTTGGACACCAAGACACACAAGTTTTAAATAAAGGAGATGGAACTTACATTGCACATGGCTAATACCCTCGGTATAGTGAGTTACAAGGGGTGGCCATTGAAACAAAGTATAGAGAGGAGATACACTACTGGACAGAGACAGGATATGATAAAAAGGTGGATAAGGTGTGTTGAGATCAAATCATAGAAAGGTTACAGCATGGAAGGAGGCCATTCAGCCCATCGAGTCCATGCTGGCTCTATGCAAGAGCAATCCAGCTAATCCCACTCCCTCGCCCTATCCCCGTAGCCCTGCAAATTTTTTCCTTTCAAGTACTTATCCAGTTCCCTTTTGAAGGCCATGATTGAATCTGCCTCCACCACCCCCTCGGGCAGTGCATTCCAGATCCTAACCACTCGCTGTGTAAAAAAGATTTTCCTCATGTCACCTTTGGCTCTTTTGCCAATCACCTTAAATCTATATTCTCTGGTTCTTGACCCTTCTGCCAATGGGAACAGTTTCTCTCTATCTATGGGCCAAAGGCAGGTATATGGAGTTAGATCACAGATCAGCCATGATCTTATCAAATGGCGGAGCAGGCACGAGGGGCTGAATGGCCGACTCCTGTTTCTATCTACTCTGTCTCGACCCTTCATGATTTTGAATACCTCTATCAAATCTCCTCTCAACCTTCTCTGTTCCAAGGAGAACAACCCCAGCTTCTCCAGTCTATCCACGTAACTAAAGTCCCTCATCCCTGGAATCATTCTAGTAAATCTCTTCTGCATCCTCTCCAAGGCCTTCACATCTTTCCTAAAGTGCGGTGCCCAGAACTGGACACAATACTCCAGTTGTGGTCGAACCAGTGTTTTATAAAGGTTCATCATGACTTCCATACTTTTGTACTCTGTGCCTCTATTTATAAAGCCCAGGATCCCGTATGCTTTTTTAGCTGCTTTCTCAACCTGCCCTGCCATCTTCAACGATTTGTGTACATATACCCCCAGATCTCTGTTCCTGTATCCCATTTAAAATTGTGCCCTCTAGTTTATATTGCCTCTCCTCGTTCTTCCTACTGAAATGTATCAGTTCGCACTTTTCTGCGTTGAATTTCATCTGCCACGTGTCCGCCCATTCCACCAGCCTGTCTATATCCTCTTGAAGTCTATCACTATCCTCCTCACTGTTTACTACACTTCCAAGTTTTGTGTCAATGGGTTTGATGTTCTTGAATTATGTTCTAAATGCCAGTCCAAATAAAGTCCCAGGTAACAGGTGTAGTATGGAGTGTTGGCAAACAGGTCTCGTTCTCGTTCAAGCAGAATCCACACTCGTGGTCAGTCAGTTTGAGCTTGGGTTGGGACCTTAACCAGTTTGCGAGTGACTTTCATGGGCAGCTACCGACCCAAGGTCAGCACTGGCCAACGAGACAAGCGGGACTCTCACGGGCGTGGGTCATTCTGTCAGCACGGACTGATATCCTTGCCATTCCAACATGTACAGCGCTCATCGCCTTTTATCAAAGCCTCGCCCAGCAACAGGAACTAAATGGGTTCTTTTCTAATGAATCCAGTTTATTAATTGCAGTGGGCAGATTAGATATGATTTCAATAGGGGAGAATCTAAATAAAAAATGATCTAACAAGACTGCACGCAACAGGTTAGAGAAAGAGTGAGGCCAACACCCGATCCCCTCATTGTCAGAACCCGGCTTCTATTCTTCAAATAAGCATGATTCGTTTGGGCAATGTAAAACAGGTCTCCAGAGGTTTAACTCCCTGCGAATCACAAGCAAGAAACAATTTCTGTAAAAATCACTCGCAAGTGGCAAGTGTCAGCCATGCTGGGCACAGAGTTTGAAGAGAGATTTAAAACTCACCCTGCTTTTACTAACCGAAGGGACCCGGTTTAAGCTCAGGCAGCAATGGTGTAAAGGTGCCTGGTCTGAAAACCACACACACCTGGCTCGTATTCACCCAACACAACCAACCTCCAACAGGCAAATGGCAGAGGGGGATCTGGGATGGGGCAGGTAAAGAGACTTGAAAGAGGCAAATACAGGATACTGTGCCCACCCCCACAGCACTGAGCCACCCCCAGCCCTGTCTGAGTGACCGCTAGCATCAGGAGCTGCCGGTGAGAACCCCAGGGGCAGTCCCATGTCTCACCATCCCACTCACAACCACTTCGAGGGGGTCTCCAACATACGGTCTGGACCAAAACTCTGACCACAGATGGGGAGGGGAGGAGGGAGAGGGCTCAACACTCCTGCCCCTTGTTCTACTAACACAAACCAGGCCAATTACAACAGGGCACTGTGCTGGACTTGGCCTGGTTTTGGCCAAAGGGAGGCACGGGTTCATTAACCGGTGAGACAAGGGACTTGGCCCTCTTAGAATGGACTAGTTAAGACTAGCTGGGTTTGGAAAAACATAATTAGCAGAGAAATTATTTTTTTCTTAAGTTATTAAAGCCAAAGATCAGATTAGCGAAGGGCACGTCTCTTCTACAAGTTGCTGAACAGCTCGTTCTTCTTGCTCCAGTCCATCTGTGGGGCCCGCTTGCTCGAGCGCTTCGAGTGGACCTTCTCCTTCGCCGCCGCTGCAGAGGTACTGAGGCTCAGACCCACCTCGACAAACTTAGCACCGCCTTCGGGACGAGGCTACCAAACACAAAGGAGAGAATGGTCAGAATCCCCCCCCCCCATGACCCATCGCCAGGGGGGGTCGGAGAAAGGGGAAACTTGCATTTATATAGCGCCTTTCACAACCTCAGGACGTCCCAAAGTGCTTTCCAGTCAATGAGGTACTTTTGGAGTGTAGTCACTGTTGTAATGTAGGAAACGCGGCAGCCAGATCCCACTAACAGGAATGAGATAATGACCTGATCCTTTGTTTTATTGATGTTGGTTGAGGGATAAACATTGGCCAGGACACCGGGGAGAACTCCCCTGCTCTTCTTCGAAATAATGCCATGGGATCTTTTACATCCACCTGAGAGGGCAGACAGGGCCTCGTTTAATGTCTTATCTGAAAGACGGCACCTCTGACAGTGCAGCACTCCCTCAGTACTGCACTGGAGTGTCAGCCTGGATTATGTGCTCAAGTCTCTGGAGTAGGACTTGAACTCACGACCTTCTGACTCAGAGGAGAGTGTGCTAACCACAGAGCCACGGCTAACAAAGCATGGGAGCTGCACACGACAGCCCCAGGAGCACAGGGCGAGGCAAATCCTGCATTAGGGGACCAACCCAACACCAACCCCTCAGTGCTGGCACAATAGGTTTATTCTTTGTAAATTTAAAGATTTGTTTCCCATCCTCTCCCCTCTCCTGAAGACCCTGACCCTTTCTGGGGACACCAGCACCTCACCCATGTTGGTGTTGTTCTTTATGCGAATCTAGACAGTAAGCATCAGCAGGTTAGTCAACCGTGGGAGGCATGATTAGTCAAGCTCATCCAATGTGCCCACATATCGCAGAATAGCGAGCAGGAGCAAGCATGATGGGGGATTTCGTTCCCCCTCCCCTGCCGACCCAGCGGCACCGAGGATAATCGTAACAGTCAATCAATAGCCGCCCAGCTGAGGTCAGCTAACTCAGACCGAAGCGGGGACCTTCGGGGGGGTTGTGGCTGGCCTCCTGCACCCACAGACCACATTTATTTAAGGAAGCTCACATCTCTTTACAAACTTAAGGCTCCTGATACTCAGACTCTGAGCTGAACAAACTCTTGATTTTGCTCTCTCCGGCTTCACAGGTGAAGCATTGGGAGTCAAAGTTCGAAGTAGTGAGCCTATCCCATCATTTAGTACAAGACCAAACCCACCATACTTTAAAACTTTACACGGAGCGCTGTTACACTCATCGGATTATAAGCAAGATATCACACACTTACAGTCACAACAATACCACAACTGAGAGGTTATACCTATCAGGAAAGAGTAAAGAGGCTAGGCTCTTTCTCTGGAAAAAAGACTGAGGGGTGACCTAATAGAGGTCTTTAATATTATGAAAGGGTTTGATAGGGTAGATGTAGAGAACATGTTTCCACTTGTGGGGGAGACCAGAACTAGGGGCAGTAAATATAAGATAGTCACTAATAAATCCAATAGGGAATTCAGGAGAAACTTCAGTACCCAGTGAGTGGTTAGACTGTGGAACTCGCTACCACAAGTAGTTAAGGTAAATAGCATAGATGCATTTAAGGGGAAGCTAGATAAACACATGAGGGAGAAAGGAATAGAAGGATATGCTGATCGGGTTAGCTAAAGTAAGGAGGGAGGAGGCTCGTGTGGAGCATAAACACCGGCCCAGACCAGTTGGGTTGAATGGCCTGTTTCTGTGCTGTACATTCTATGTAATTCTATGTAACAGTTTGCATTATATAGAGCCTTTAATGTAGTAAAATGTCCCAAGGCGTTTCACAGGATCGTTATCAAACGAAAACCGAGCCACATAAGGAGATATTAGGACAGGTGACCAAAAGCTTGGTCAAAGTGGTAGGTATTAAGAAGTATCTTAAAAGGAGAGAGAAGCGGAGAGGTTTAGGGAGGGAATTCCAGAGCTTAGGGTCTAGGCAGCTGAAGGCACGGTTGCCAATGGTGGAGTGATTAAAATCAGGGATGAGCAAGAGGCCAGAATTGGAGGAGCGCAGAGATCTCGGAGGGTTGTTGGGCTGGAGAAGGTTACAGAGATAGGGAGGGGCGAGGCAAGGAAGGATTTAAACACAAGGATAAGAATTTTAAAATCAAGATGTTGCCGAGCCTGGAGCCAGTATAGGTCAGCGAGCACAGGGGTGATGGGTCAACGGGACTTGGTGCAAGCTAGAAAACGGGCAACTGAGCTCCCCCTGGTTATGAGAAACACTGAGCTTCAGCTCCCAACCCGTGCTGAGGTATGTGATCTCAGGTGGGGCTGGAGAATGGGTGCTACAATTGGGCTCAGTACTTTCGGGAGTTGGAAAACCAACCAGGAACGGACCCTGCTCCTCACAGCTATCCAGTAACTCGTGCTAGGTGTGCACGTGTTGGTATCTGGTGAAGGCACGATTGGGATCACAGATGACCAACCCCCCAACTCCCTCCGTGACACCCACTGCCCAAGCTCACGCCAGAGGGTGCTCGTAGAACCCAGGCCCCGTCTGCCCCCTCAGGTGAATGTAAAAGATCCCATGACACTATTGGAAGAAGAGCAGGGGAATTCTCCCCAGTGTCCTGGCCAATATTTATCCCTCAACCAACATCACAAAAACAGATTTTCTGGTCATTATCACATTGCTGTTTGTTGTTTCAAATTGCATTTCTCTACATTCCACAGAGACTACACTTCAAAAGCACTTAATTGGCTACAGAGTGCTTTGGGACATCCTAAGATTGTGAAAGGCGATATATAAATGTGAGTTTGTCTTCAACAACTGTACCCCTGGAGGAGGAAATCTGTGGAAAAGGGAGAAATAAAAAGCAGGAGATTCCCTATTCGAAAGTGCCAGAGTCAACAATCTCTTCACCTCAGAGACTTGGAGGGCAAAAGACAGTCACACACCTGCGCTTTAAGAGGGAACATGACAAGTTCCTGAGGGTGGAGGATATCTGCAGTTACAGCGGGTAACTTGCTCTTTAATTGCGACTATGTCGAATCACGGCCAACTGCAGTCTCTTGGAGCTTTTGCTCGATTGCCTTATGGAGAATCAGTGGGATTCCCTGGAGTTTTTTCTGAATTGCCCGCAGGTTTTCCAGAGATTTTGGCCTCTCCGGGAAGGAATGTGGCGAGGGGTTGGGTCAACGTTGTACAAGACTCCACCGCCAACTGAAGAGGGTGGGCATGAAAGTTTCTCCTCGATCTTTTCACATGACCGCCTCACTAACACAAAGCGACAAAGACACAGAAGGAGCTGACTGTCTGTTGTCAGAACTCGGTCACGGATCCCGGTCCATGGACAAGGACATAAGCAAATTAAAAAATGTACCTCTTCCATCTGGGCACTTGATTCTCTGCCTGGAGTTGTTGGTGTTGAGGGGGTTGATGACGAATTAGAAGATGGTGCTGATGAGGGTGTCACTGCTGCAGATACATTTCCATTGGCCTGTAAATGGGGACAAGATTGAGGAGAGTCATCAGCACAGTTCACAGGAAAGTAGGAAGAAATAAGAAAACGCATTGAGCTGAATATCTCTCTGGGAGTTACAGCCACATCTTGGAGCTCCCCAGACCACCTCGGTCCCCGTTTTGCTCGGCCAGTTTCCATTTACTATTGGCTGTATCAGGACCTCAAAGTTCAGACAAAAGCTGAGGGCAAGGCTGGGTGCAGTATTTTATATTCAAAGCTCCATTTCAGACGGTAGACTGAAGTTCCCATTGGTAACTCTGGTGCAGGGAGGCCAGTTTGCAGCCTGGCTCCCTGGGGTCAGTCTGAAGCCTCAGTTCCAATTATCCACTGTGTCAGTCCAGGTCATATAGCAATGCTCTCAATCAGACGTCACTGAGTGTCCGAGCAGGGAGGGAGGACAGGCTGCTCATGCCTCACTGCAAGTAGTAAAAATAAACTTCAAAGTTTCGACTCATAGACCCACCCACTCCTGTTCTCAGGCCCGCAGGTTGCACACTGAGCTGTGTAACCCATCAATACAAGGCAGCACCATCAGGTGAGCTGGTTGGATGAGCAGATCTGTCCCAGTGAAGCAGTTTACACTTCCTGCATTGATGCCCAGGGAACAGGTTTCCACAGCTAACACTGGTGAGGCAGAAGGGGAGCATGCCTGATAACACTGGATCGATGTTCAGGGGGCAGGTCCCTACAGCTAACACTGGTGAGTCGGGTGGAGGGCGAGTCTGATGTTATTGGACTGTCTGCGATGCTCAAGTTCCTGAGACACAACAACACTGTGTTCAGATATTCTCGGGAATCAACTATACAGAAGAAAGAGACAAGGGAGGGTGGGGGGAGGAGAAGAGAGAGGAGGGTGGGGGGAGGAGAAGAGAGAGGAGGGTGGGGGGAGGAGAAGAGAGAGAGAGAGAGAGAAATGGGGGGGGGGGAGAGAGAGAGTGAGGTGGGGGGGGGGAGAGAGAGAGAGAGAGAGAGAAATGGGGGGAGAGAGAGAGAGAAGAGGGGGGAAGAGAGAGAGAGAGAGAGAAGAGGGAGAGAGAGAGAGAGAGAGAAGAGGGGGAGAGAGCGAGAGAGAAGAGGGGGAGAGAGAGAGAGGGGGAGAGAGAGAGGGGGAGAGAGAGAGAGGGGGGAGAGAGAGAGAGGGGGAGAGAGAGAGGGGGAGAGAGAGAGAGGGGGAGAGAGAGAGAGGGGGAGAGAGAGAGAGGGGGAGAGAGAGAGAGGGGGAGAGAGAGAGAGGGAGAGAGGGGGAGAGAGAGAGGGGGAGAGAGAGAGAGGGGGAGAGAGAGAGAGGGGGAGAGAGAGAGAGGGGGAGAGAGAGAGAGGGGGAGAGAGAGAGAGGGGGAGAGGGGGAGAGAGAGAGGGGGAGAGAGAGAGGGGGAGAGAGAGGGGGAGAGAGAGGGGGAGAGAGAGGGGGGGAGAGAGAGAGGGGGAGAGAGAGAGGGGGAGAGAGAGGGGGAGAGAGAGGGGGAGAGAGAGGGGGAGAGAGAGGGGGAGAGAGAGGGGGAGAGAGAGGGGGAGAGAGAGGGGGAGAGAGAGGGGGAGAGAGAGAGGGGGAGAGAGAGAGGGGGAGAGAGAGGGGGGGAGAGAGAGGGGGAGAGAGAGGGGGAGAGAGAGGGGGAGAGAGAGAGGGGGGAGAGAGAGGGGGGGAGAGAGAGGGGGGGAGAGAGAGGGGGGGAGAGAGAGGGGGGGAGAGAGAGGGGGGAGAGAGAGGGGGGGAGAGAGAGGGGGGGAGAGAGAGGGGGGGAGAGAGAGGGGGGGGAGAGAGAGGGGGGGGAGAGAGAGAGGGGGGGAGAGAGGGGGGGGAGAGAGGGGGGGGGGAGAGAGGGGGGAGAGGGGGGGGAGAGAGGGGGGGAGAGAGAGGGGGAGAGAGAGGGGGGGAGGGAGAGGGGGAGGGAGAGAGGGGAGAGAGAGGGAGGGGAGAGAGAGGGGGGAAGGGGGGGTGAGAGAGGGGGAAGGGGGGGTGAGAGAGGGGGAAGGGGGTGAGAGAGGGGGAAGGGGGTGAGAGAGGGGGAAGGGGGTGAGAGAGGGGGAAGGGGGGGGTGAGAGAGGGGGAAGGGGGGGTGAGAGAGAGAGGGGGAGAGCGAGGGGGAAGGGGGGAGAGAGAGGGGGAAGGGGGGGAGAGAGGGGGAAGGGGGGAGAGAGAGGGGGAAGGGGGGGAGAGAGGGGGAAGGGGGAGAGAGAGGGGGAAGGGGGGAGAGAGGGGGAAGGGGGGAGAGAGGGGGAAGGGGGGAGAGAGGGGGAAGGGGGGAGAGAGGGGGAAGGGGGGAGAGAGGGGGAAGGGGGGGAGAGAGAGAGAGGAGAGTGGGAGAGAGAGAGAGAGAGAGAGAGAGAAGAGGGGGGAGAGGGAGAGAGAGAGGGAGGGGTGGGGGGAGAGAGAGAGAGTGAGATATGGAGGGGGGGGAGAGAGGGAGAGAGAGATATGGAGGGTGGGGGGAAGAGAGAGAGAGGGAGGGAGGTTGGGGGGGGGGGGAAGAGAGAGAGAGAGAGAGGTTGGGGGGGCGGGGGGGGGGGGGGGGGAGAGAGAGAGAGAGAGAGGGGGAGAGAGGGAGGGGTGGGAAGAGAGATTGCCCCCACACCCAGGACAGGAAAGAGATCCTGTAGTGATACGAAGTAAACAATACTGAAGGGCCACGAGTGGTTCCAGGATTACACTTTGTTCTTGGAATGGCCACATTTATTGCCCATTCTGAGGACTGGAGTCAGGTGTAGGCCAAACCGGGTAAAGAGAGCAGGCTTTTTTTTTATTCGTTCACGGGATGTGGGCGTCGCTGGCGAGGCCGGCATTTATTGCCCATCCCTAATTGCCCTTGAGAAGGTGGTGGTGAGCCGCCTTCTTGAACCGCTGCAGTCCGTGTGGTGAAGGTTCTCCCACAGTGCTGTTAGGAAGGGAGTTCCAGGATTTTGACCCAGCGACGATGAAGGAACGGCGATATATTTCCAAGTCGGGATGGTGTGTGACTTGGAGGGGAACGTGCAGGTGGTGTTGTTCCCATGTGCCTGCTGCTCTTGTCCTTCTAGGTGGTCGAGGTCGCGGGTTTGGGAGGTGCTGTCGAACAAGCCTTGGCGAGTTGCTGCAGTGCATCCTGTGGATGGTACACACTGCAGCCACTGTGCACCGGTGGTGAAGGGAGTGAATGTTTAGGGTGGTGGATGGGGTGCCAATCAAGCGGGCTGCTTTGTCCTGGATGGTGTCGAGCTTCTTGAGTGTTGTTGGAGCTGCACTCATCCAGGCAAGTGGAGAGTATTCCATCACACTCCTGACTTGTGCCTTGTAGATGGTGGAAAGGCTTTGGGGAGTCAGGAGGTGAGTCACTCGCCGCAGAATACCCAGCCTCTGACCTGCTCTCGTAGCAACAGTATTTATATGGCTGGTCCAATTAAGTTTCTGGTCAATGGTGACCCCCAGGATGTTGATGGTGGGGGATTCGGCAATGGTAATGCCGTTAAATGTCAAGGGGAGGTGGTTAGACTCTCTCTTGTTGGAGATGGTCATTGCCTGGCATTTATCTGGCGCGAATGTTACTTGCCACTTATGAGCCCAAGCCTGGATGTTGTCCAGGTCTTGCTGCATGCGGGCTCGGACTGCTTCATTATTTGAGGGGTTGCGAATGGAACTGAACACTGTGCAGTCATCAGCGAACATTCCCATTTCTGACCTTATGATGGAGGGAAGGTCATTGATGAAGCAGCTGAAGATGGTTGGGCCCAGGACACTGCCCTGAGGAACTCCTGCAGCAATGCCCTGGGGGCTGAGATGATTGGCCTCCAACAACCACGACCATCTTCCTTTGTGCCAGGTATGACTCCAGCCACTGGAGAGTTTTCCCCCTGATTCCCATGGACTTCAATTTTACTAGGGCTCCTTGATGCCACATTCGGTCAAATGCTGCCTTGATGTCAAGGGCAGTCACTCTCACCTCACCTCTGGAATTCAGCTCTTTTGTCCATGTTTGGACCAAGGCTGTAATGAGGTCTGGAGCCGAGTGGTCCTGGCGGAACCCAAACTGAGCATCGGTGAGCAGGTTATTGGTGAGTAAGTGCCGCTTGATAGCACTGTCGACGACACCTTCCATCACTTTGCTGATGATTGAGAGTAGACTGATGGGACGGTAATTGGCCGGATTGGATTTGTCCTGCTTTTTGTGGACAGGACATATCTGGGCAATTTTCCACATTGTCGGGTAGATGCCAGTGTTGTAGCTGTACTGGAACAGCTTGGCTAGAGGCGCAGCTAATTCTGGAGCACAAGGCTTCAGCACTACAGCTGGGATGTTGTCGGGGCCCATAGCCTTTGCTGTATCCAGTGCACTCAGCCGTTTCTTGATATCACGTGGAGTGAATCGAATTGGCCGAAGACTGGCTTCCGTGGTGGTGGGGATATCGGGAGGAGGCCGAGATGGATCATCCACTCGGCACTTCTGGCTGAAGATGGTTGCAAACGCTTCAGCCTTGTCTTTTGCATTCACGTGCTGGACTCCACCATCATTGAGGATGGGGATGTTTGCAGAGCCTCCTCCTCCTGTTAGTTGTTTAATTGTCCACCACCATTCACGACTGGATGTGGCAGGACTGCAGAGCTTTGATCTGATCCGTTGGTTGTGGAACTGCTTAGCTCTGTCCTTCCCTGAAGGACGTTAGTGAACCAGTTGGGTTTTTAAACAACGATCTGACAGCTTCACGGTCACTTTCTGATGCCAGCCCACAGGATCACCAGGTTTACTGAATTGAATTTTACAACTTGCCGTGGTGGGATTTGAACTCACCATTGTTGGGTTACTGGTCCAGGACCAGAACCACTAAGCTTGCTAGCATATCCTCACTCACCCAGTCATGTCCTGGATAGTGCCTGGGGTTAGAGTTCACCTCCTGTTGGGTCCCAGCCACAGCCAGGGGCAGAGGTCACTCACTCCCCATTAAGGATGTCTGTCTATGGCAGGCCTTCGATAGCCCATTACCAGTGTGAAAGCCTCATGGTTTTTCTTCTTCCCGTTTGGGAGGGACCGCACTGCATGCCATTCCCCACCGTCCTGTCTGACTAGCTACAGATCATGTTATCTGGGAAACTGTGCCCTTCCAGCAGGACAATCAGAACCTGGGGTTTCCTAACACTGCAGAGACGCCCAGCAGCTCCTTCAAACGAGCACGGTCTAAATGCTAAATAACTGCATAGCAGGAAATCACTAACACCCCCACCCTGGTAGTATTTTATAACAACAGCTTGCGCTCAAGATAGATCAGCCACATCACAGGTCACATTTCTGATCCACAAAGAGTCTACACAGACTCAGTCAAATGGCAGTGAGGATTAGCAGGGCGAGCATTTACTGCACAGGTCACCTGACAGTTAAGTAGAAGGACTCTTGGCAAGACTCGTCCCTAGATTAGTGAGGGATTGTGAGTCACTAAGAGTGAGCCAGATGGACGGTCAAACATTAAATGCACGGACTTCTCTGTTGCTTCTTGTTATCCGTAACTTTGCCATAGGGTAACAGATGGTTGGTCGTAGCCAGGGCAACAGTTATGAACATAGGAACAGGAGGAGGCCATTCAGCCCCTCAAGCCTGTTCCACTAGTCAATTAGATCATGGCTGATCTGTATCCTAACTCCTACCTGCCTTTGTTCCATAGCCCTTAATACCCTTGCCTAACAAAAATCTATCAATCTCAATTGTGAAATCTTCAACTGACCCTCAGTCTCAACAGGTTTTTGAGGGACAGAGTTCCAGATTTCCACTCCCCTTTGTGTGAAGAAATGCTTCCTGACATCACCCCTGAACGGCCTGGCTCTAATTTTAAGGTCATGCCCCCTTGTTCTGGACTCCCCCACCAGAGGGAATAGTTTCTTTCTTTCTCACCCTATCAAATCCTTCAATCTTAATCACCTCACTTAGATCACCCTTAATCTTCTATATTCAAGGGAATACAACCCTAGTCTATGCAACCTGTCCTTGTAATTTAACCCTTTTATCCCTGGTACTATTCTGGTGAATCTGCCCTGCACCCCCTCCAAGGCCAATATATCCTTCCTGAGGTGCGGTCCCTAGAACTGAACCCAGTGCTCTAAATGGGGTCTGACCAGAGCTTTATATAACTGTAACATAACTTCCACCCCCTTGTATTCCAGCCCTCTTGAGATAAAGGCCAACATTCCATTAGCCTTTTTAATTATTTTTTGTACCTTTTTTTTTTATTCGTTCACGGATTGTGGGCGTCGCTGGCAAGGCCGGCATTTATTGCCCATCCCTAATTGCCCTCGAGAAGGTGGTGGTGAGCCGCCTTCTTGAACCGCTGCAGTCCGTGTGGTGACGGTTCTCCCACAGTGCTGTTAGGAAGGGAGTTCCAGGATTTTGACCCAGCGACAATGAAGGCCGGTGCCTAGTGGTCCGATGCCGGGTAGTCCGTCCGGTTTTATTCTTATTATGACTTTTCGTAGCGAGATTTTACAACTGAGTGGCTTGCTAAGCCATTTCAGAGGGCAATTAAGAATCAACCACATTGCTGTGGGTCTGGAGTCACATATAGGCCAGACCGGGTAAGGACGGCAGGTTTCCTTCCCTAAAGGACATTAGTGAACCAGATAGGTTTTTACGACAATCCGGTAGTTTCATGGCCATCATTACTGATACTAGTATTTTAATTCCAGATTTTTATTTAATTAATTGAATTTAGCTTTGTGATTTCTGTACTTGGACGCCTAAATCTCTCCGCTCCTCCACAGTTCCGAGCTTCTCAACATTTAGAAAATACTCTGATCAATCTTTCTTAGGTCCAAAGTGGATGACCTCACACTTCCCCACATTGAACTCCATCTACCACAGCTTTGCCCACTCACTTAATCACAGACAAACACACAAAGCACAAATGACAGCAGAAGAGATCAGTGTAGTATTTAAGCAGCTGTGACAGAGGCTCATTAAAATAGTACAACAATCAGTTTGTAACCTCACCCACATCTCCTTTCCTGGGTAAAATGAATGCATCTACCAGACAACAGGGAACCAACCAGCAAACACAGGCCCCAAACCACAGGGTGCGTGTGTAATCTGAGGGAAATGGCTGAGAACACAAGCTCTCTTTTTGTAACTTCTGTACCAGTTTAAACATTACAATAAAAGGAAGGATTTTGTACCAGGCAGATCAACAGGATAAAAGAAAGGGATCAAGAATATTTTACATAGAATTACACCAAATTTACAGCACAGAAACAGGCCATTCAGCCCATCTGGTCTGGGCCAGTGTTTATGCTCCACACGAGCCTCCTCCCTCCCTACTTCATCTAACCCTATCAGTACATCCTTCTATTCCTTTCTCCCTCATGTGCTTATCGAGCTTCCTCTTAAATGTATCTATGCTATTAACCTCAACTACTCCTTGTGGTAGCGAGTTCCACATTCTAACCACTCTTTGGGTAAAGAAGTTTCTCCTGAATTCTTTATTGGACTTATTAGTGACTAGCTGATAATAATGGCCCCTAGTTTTGGACTGCCCACAAGTGGAAACATTTTCTCTACTTCAATTCATTTCAGTAGGTTTTAACATCCAGAACACTCATCCTTCAGGCAGATCTATCAGTTTCATCTCGTGAGTATGAAGTTGCCCCGTGATATTGCTCTGCATTGCAGCATTAATCTTCACTCTGCACAGGGGGCTATCTGATACTCACATCCTCCTTGTGTTTCGTATTTTAAGGTTACTGATTTAAGCTTGCCCACTGCCTGGGAGATCACGGCGCTGCCCAGTGCAACACTAAGCTGCACAGACCAGAAGGTGCCAGCTCGATGCTCAGTCTGTGCAGAGTATCGAGGATACTACAATTAGCCCCACACCCCGGGGTCAGCCAATGGACCCCAGTGCGTGCAGCCCGGTTGTTGAAGCCGATGAGGCTTTTTGAGGCGAGTGGAGGTTTGAATCTGCTGTTTGACACAACAACTTGCTTTTATATAGCGAATTTAACGTGGTAAAATGTCCCAAGGCGCTTCACAGGAACGTATTCAAATAAAATGGAGGCACCACCTCTACTAAACAGGGGGTTGGATGCTGGGCTGCTCAGCCACTTGTCTGCAGACTGGGTTTCCTTTCGCTTCATTGCTGCCCCTCACTTAGCTCTCTCTACCCTTCAGCCTTGGCAGAGGTGACAGATATGTTGTGCTGCTTCTTGGGCCTTTCAAAAGGCTCTGAGAATTTGGTGATGGAAGGAAAGGGGGATAAAGGGATATGGGAACAGGGCGGGTACATGGGATTAGGACGACCACTCGTGTGGAGGATAAATACCAACATGGACTGATTGGTCAGTTTCCGTTTTCTAATTTCTATGTCAAAAAAGTCCGACATAAAAACTGCACACATCGAATATTCCTCCAGGGAAATTCCAGCAAGAACCCCATGAAATACCATTGCTTTACCACAAATATAATTGGACTGGACTAGGGAGCGGCTGATGGAGCGTTACTGGCAGTCGGAGAGTGTGGCCAGCTTCCACTTGGCTGGGGGACACTGCATTCCCAGCACGGTAGGCTGAAGCCAGTCCAACTGCCTAATCCGAAGACAGTGCCGGTTTTAGATCCGAAATGGAGAGCATTCATCACAGAATAAAACTAATCCCAAGGCAGACAGCTTTCTGGAGCAGAGCCAAGGACAGATCAACAACAATAAAAAGCGCATCTAGTCCAGGTCAGCGAAGGCCCAGTGGGAATAAAGGCACCAGGAAGGCCTCAGGTTTGGTCATGGTTGGAGCAGAGTTGGGCCAATCTCAGCCACAGTGACGGCCTCAGTATCCCTCGTGAAAGAGAGATACACGAAGGTTGCCAACCCTCCAGGATTACCCTGGAGTCTCCAGGAATTGAAGATTAAGGTCCAGGACACTGCTGCGAGCAAATCCAGGAGACAAATCATCAGGGCATTAAAAAAAAATTGAGGTTTTTTTTCAATTTCTTTGAACACTTTTACCTATTAATTATAAAAATATTGGAGATGGGGGAGAAAAAGGCTGTTTGACTGGGCGGGGCAAATGGAGGGGGGAGGTCATGATGACACCTCCAGGAATACATCCCCAGTGCTGACGGAAGTCATGGACGGTGCCAGCTATTAGTGCTATCTTCATTTAAAAAAGAACTTCTCTATTAAGCATTTAAACGGCAAGGAACAAGAAAGAAAAGAAACGGCTGCAAAGGGGCAGCTTCAGAAAGTGGGGGGCGGGGGGGGAAGAGTTTTGATGATGCCCTGCACTTGAACACCAACTACTGTAAACTACATGCCAGCATAAGAAAGAAAGTAATGAAATAAAAGCAGCTTTCTACCTTCTGTTCGACGTCCCCATTTACAAGCGGCTGTGGTAGAGGCCCTGCAAAATAGAACAAAGAAACACTCCGTTAGTATTCAGGTCGAGTTTGCAGTCCCAGCTGCCAGTATCAAACTCAAACACAGTCACACTGAACACACATCAGACACCATCAAACTCAAACACAGTCACTGAACACACATCAGACACCATCAAACTCAAACACAGTCACACTGAACACACATCAGACACCATCAAACTCAAACACAGTCACACTGAACACACATCAGACACCATCAAACTCAAACACAGTCACACTGAACACACATCAGACACCATCAAACTCAAACACAGTCACACTGAACACACATCAGACACCATCAAACTCAAACACAGTCACACTGAACACACATCAGACACCATCAAACTCAAACACAGTCACACTGAACACACATCAGACACCATCAAACTCAAACACGCAACAGACACCAAACGCAAACAGTCAATGAACACACATCAGACACCATCAAACTCAAACACAGTCACACTGAACACACATCAGACACCATCAAACTCAAACACGCAACAGACACCAAACGCAAACAGTCAATGAACACACATCAGACGCCACCAATGTCCCAGACTCTTCCATCACCATCCCTGGGTATGTCCTGTCCCACCGGCAGGACAGACCGACCAAAGGTGGCGGTACAGTGATATACAGTCAGGAGGGAGTGGCCCTGGGAGTCCTCAACATTGACTCCGGACCCCATGAAATCTCATGGCATCAGTTCAAACATGGGCAAGGAAACCGCCTGCTGATTACCACCTACCACCCTCCCTCAGCTGATGAATCAGTCCTCCTCCATGTTGAACACCACTTGGAGGAAGCAAGGGCACAGAATGTACTCTGGGTGGGGGACTTCAATGTCCATCACCAAGTGTGGCTCGGTATCACCACGACTGACCGAGCTGGCCGACTCCTGAAAGACATAGCTGCCAGACTGGGCCTGCAGCAGGTGGTGAGCGAACCAACACGAGGGAAAAACTTACTTGACCTCGTCTTCACCAATCGACCTGTCGCAGATGCATCTGTCCATGACAGTATTGGTAGGAGTGACCACCGCACAGTCCTTGTGGAGGTGAAGTCCCGTCTTCACACTGAGGACACCATCCAATGTGTTATGTGGCACTATCACCGTGCTAAATGGGATAGATTCAGAACAGATCTAGCAGCTCAAAACTGGGCATCCATGAGGCACTGTGGGCCATCAGCAGCAGCAGAATTGTATTCCAGCACAATCTGTGACCTCATGGCCCGGCATATTCCTCACTCTACCATTACCAACAAGCCTGGTTCAATGAGGAGTGTGGGAGAGCATGCCAGGAGCAGCACCAGGCGTACCTAAAGATGAGGTGCCAACCTGGTGAAGCTACAACTCAGGACTACGTGCATGCTAAACAGCGGAAGCAACATGCTATAGACAGAGCGAAGCGATTCCACAACCAGCAGATCAGATCAAAGTTCTGCAGTCCTGCCACATCCAGTCGTGAATGATGGTGGACAATTAAATAACTAATGGGAGGAGGAGGCTCTACAAACATCCCCATCCTCAATGATGGCAGAGCCCAGCACGTGAGTGCAAAAGACAAGGCTGAAGCGTTTGCAACCATCTTCAGCCAGAAGTGCCGAGTGGATGATCCATCTTGGCCTCCTCCCGATATCCCCACCATCACAGAAGCCAGTCTTCAGCCAATTCGATTCACTCCACGTGATATCAAGAAACGGCTGAGTGCACTGGATACAGCAAAGGCTATGGGCCCCAACAACATCCCAGCTGTAGTGCTGAAGACTTGTGCTCCAGAACTAGCTGCGCCTCTAGCCAAGCTGTTCCAGTACAGCTACAACACTGGCATCTACCCAACAATGTGGAAAATTGCCCAGGTATGTCCTGTCCACAAAAAGCAGGACAAATCCAATCCGGCCAATTACCGCCCCATCAGTCTACTCTCAATCATCAGCAAAGTGATGGAAGGTGTTGTCGACAGTGCTATCAAGGGGCACTTACTCACCAATAACCTGCTCACCAATGCTCAGTTTGGGTTCCGCCAGGACCACTCGGCTCCAGACCTCATTACAGCCTTGGTCCAAACATGGACAAAAGAGCTGAATTCCAGAGGTGAGGTGAGAGTGACTGCCCTTGACATCAAGGCAGCATTTGACCGAGTGTGGCATCAAGGAGCCCCAGTAAAATTGAAGTCAATGGGAATCAGGGGGAAAACTCTCCAGTAGCTGGAGTCATACCTAGCACAAAGGAAGATGGTAGTGGTTGTTGGAGGCCAATCATCTCAGCCCCTGGGCATTGCTGCAGGAGTTCCTCAGGGCAGTGTCCTAGGTCCAACCATCTTCAGCTGCTTCATCAATGACCTTCCCTCCATCATAAGGTTAGAAATGGGGATGTTCGCTGATGATTGCACAGTGTTCAGTTCCATTCGTAACCCCTCAAATAATGAAGCAGTCCGAGCCCGCATGCAGCAAGACCTGGACAACATCCAGTCTTGGGCTGATAAGTGGCAAGTAACATTCGCGCCAGACAAGTGCCAGGCAATGACCATCTCCAACAAGAGAGAGTCCAACCACCTCCTCTTGACGTTCAACGGCATTACCATTGCCGAATCCCCCACCATCAACATCCTGGGGGGTCACCATTGACCAGAAATTTAACTGCTCCAGGCATATAAATACTGTGGTTACAAGAGCAGGTCAGAGGCTGAATATTCTGCGGCGAGTGACTCACCTCCTGACTCCCCAAAACCATCTACAAGGCACAAGTCAGGAAATGTGATGGAATACTCTCCACTTGCTTGGAGAGTGCAGCTCCAACAATACTTATGAAGCTCAACATCATCCAAGATAAAGCAGCCCGCTTGATTGGCACCCCATCCACCACCCTAAACATTCACTCCCTTCACCACCGGCGCACTGTGGCTGCAGTGTGCACCATCCACAGGATGCACTGCACAACTCGCCAAGGCTTCTTCGACAGCACCTCCCAAACCCGCGACCTCTACCACCTAGAACGACAAGAGCAGCAGGCACATGGGAACAACACCACCTGCACGTTCCCTTCCAAGTCACACACCATCCCGACTTGGAAATATATTGCCGTTCCTTCATCGTCGCTGGGTCAAAATCCTGGAACTCCCTTCCTAACAGCACTGTGGGAGAACTTTCACCACACGGACTGCAGTGGTTCAAGAAGGCGGCTCACCACCACCTTCTCAATGGCAATTGGGATGGGCAATAAATGCTGGCCTCGCCAGCGATGCCCACATTCCGTGAACGAATTTTAAAAAATCAAACTCAAACACAGTCAATGAACACACAACAGACACCATCAAACGCTAACACAGTACAGTCCTCAACACTCCACACCATGCCCACACTCTACAGTTCCCAAATCTGTTGACTGCCTTCAACACACCGACCTGATCAGGCATCACTGCAATCCCCCAGCTTGGGTCAAGGAACGGGCCTCACCAACCTGAACTCCTGTACTTTCATTAAAATACAAGTTTTGCAAGTTGCGGCCTCAGCTGGAGTACAATCCAAGCTGTCAAACTCAAACTCCAGAGAAATCACATCATCGCAACTTATTGAAAACCAGGCTGTTACATAGCAGCAGCTGAAAGGATTTTGTGTTCAATAAAGACCACCCGATGTTTGCGATGGAAGACCTTTCTGAAGTCAGAATTTAATTATTTTTGGACCACCAGCACATTACCGCAACATTGCAAGCCCAAATTCCATGTTCATGCCAAGTTTATTCGCACACACTGTGGAGACTGACCCTCCTGTAGTATTGAAAAGTTCTGGGAAAGTGTGCCTGTTTCTAAACTATACGACTCACAGTATCTCAGGCAAGAGCATCTGCTGCATTCTGAACAAGCAGAGGGACCAGCACATCTAACTGTCAGTGTAGAGGGAGCTTTACTCCGCATCTAACCTGGGATGTACCTGCCCTGGGAGTGCAATTAAATGGTTACAATACTCAGATTGAGGAATGGGCAGTTTTGTCCATATCACTGAGTTTAATCCAGTGATGGATGTTGCAGCTTTAACAATCTGTGTTACAGGTGGAGCAACATAAAGGGGGAGAAACAGGCTCATTGTGGTGAACAAGCCCTTTACTGCCTCACGCGTGGGAATAAAAAGGACACCTTGTCTCAACAAATCCAAAACACATTCCACAAGCTCCAGTATCACATCGCAGGCCAGTAATAGGATTTGCAGCGTAAATATCTACTTTCCCTTTATAATTGAGTGATCACACTCAAGGTTTGTGCTCAGCATTTCAATCACCAGAAACTCACTAGAGAGCATTACAGGCTCTGAATGTTTCATTAGTCCAAGCTTTGAGCATGAGAGGGAGAGCGGGGGCGGGGGAAGAGAGGGAGAGCGGGGGGGGGGGGGGGAGGGAATAGAGGGAGAGCGGGGGGGGGGGGGGAATAGAGGGAGAGCGGGGGGGGAATAGGGGGAGAGCGGGGGGGGGAATAGGGGGAGAGCGGGGGGGGGAATAGGGGGAGAGCGGGGGGGGGAGAGAGGGAGAGCGGGGGGGGGAGAGAGGGAGAGCGGGGGGGGGAGAGAGGGAGAGCGGGGGGGGGAGAGAGGGAGAGCGGGGGGGGGGAAGAGAGAGGGAGAGCGGGGGGGGGGGGGGGAGAGAGGGAGAGCGGGGGGGGGGGGAGAGAGAGGGGGGGGGAGAGAGGGAGAGAGGGGGGGGGAGAGAGGGAGAGCGGGGGGGGGGGGGGGGAGAGAGGGAGAGCGGGGGGGGGGGGGGGGGGAGAGAGGGAGAGCGGGGGGGGGGGGGGGAGGGAGAGCGGGGGGGGGGGAGAGAGCGGGGGGGGGGGGGGAAGAGAGGGAGAGCGGGGGGGGGGGAGAGAGGGAGAGCGGGGGGGGGGGGGGGGGGGGGAGAGGGGGGGAAGAGAGGGAGAGCGGGGGGTGGGGAAGAGAGGGGGGGGGGGAAGAGAGGGAGAGCGGGGGGGGGGGGGGGGGAAGAGAGGGAGAGCGGGGGGGGGGAGGGGAGAGAGGAAGAGAGGGAGAGCGGGGGGGGGGGGGGGCAGAGAGGGGAGAGGAAGAGCGGGGGTGGAAGAGAGGGGAGAGAGAGAGGAAGGAGGGGAGAGAGGGGAGGGGGAGGGGAGAGAGGGAAGGGGGAGGGGGTGGGAAGGGGGGAGGGAAGAGAGAGGGAGGGAAGAGAGGGAGGGCGGAGGGGAGAGAAGGAGGGGTTGGGAAGGGAGGAGGGAAGAGAGAGGGAAGGGGAAGATCGGAGAGGGAAGGGGTGGCAGGTAGTGATAAAGATAGAAAGTGTGTGAAGAGACACTTGGACTTACATTTCAGGGCAAAAGTACATCGTAGTGTACGGAGCAGAGAGCAGAGCTGGCATGGGTCAGCGAGAGGCTGTGAAGCAGATCATAGCCACGCTCACCGGCATCAATTCCCTTTGTGGAAACTGCACTTAGACCAATATACTTCTCGTCCGATACTCAAATCAGCGTCTCATATTGCTCACCTCTCCAACTGCTCTCTGGATGCGCTGCACTGCCACCTGTTTCAATGCAGCCAGTGAAAGCCCTTCTTCCCACCCTGCATGGTCAGCTCCAGAGAAAGCCATGGATCTGTCCTTGGCCCCTGCTCTTCCTCATTCACCTGCTGCCTCTTACTGAAAACCTCCACTGTCACAAAATCAGCTTCCATACCTATGATGGTGACACCCAGCTCAATCTCCGCATCACCTCGTCTCACCCCATCATCTCTTCCCTGCTGTTATACTGCCAGTCTAAAATTAAGTCATGGCCAAGTCGAAACTTCCTCCAACTAAACATCGGAAAGACTGAAGCCATCGTTTTAGTGCTGCCACAAACTCTATCCCATTCTACCCCACTCCCCAGCCACTTGCTCAGGCTGAACCAGACCAGGCAAAACCTTGGAAACCCTGCCCACTTTTGAGCTGGTCTGAGATTCAAACCCCACATCCTATCCATTACCAAGACTGCTTACTTCCACCCCGCTACATGACCCACCTCCGCCACTGAAACTCCTGTCCACACTGCTACTAGCACCTCGACCTGAATTCTCTCATGTCCTCCCATCCTGCACCCTCTCTAAACCGCAGCTGGTCCAAAGCTTCGCTACCTGTACCCCGTCCCATACCAAGTCCTCCTCGCCCATCACCCCCGTTATCACTGACTGACATTGGTTCTCTGGCCCTCACTAGATTCAATTTAAAATTCTCGCCTTCATTTTCAAACCCAATCTGCGGCCTCACCCCACCCCCTCCCTGCAAAGTCTTCCAGTCTTACATCCGGTCCAATAATCTTCAGTTCTCCGATTCTGGCCATCTGTGAATTTCCCCCCTCCCATGTCACCTGTGGCTCAGTGGTAGCACACTCACCTCTGAGTCAGAAGGTTGTGGGTTCAGGTCCCACACCAGAGACTTGAACACATAAACCAGGCTGACATTCCCAGTGCAGTAGAGAGAGTGCTGCACTGTCAGAGGTGCTGTCTTTCAGATGAGACGTTAAACCGAGGCCCTGTCTGCCCTCTCAGGTTTATGTAAAATATCCCACGGCACTATTCGAAGAAGAGCAGGGGAGTTCTCCCGGTGTCCTGGCCAATATTTATCCCTCAACCAACATCACTAAAACAGATTATCTGATCATTATCATATGTTGTTTATGGGACCTTGCTGTATGCAAATTGGCTGCCGCGTTTCCTACATTACTGCATCCTGCAGTGCATCCGCGAGGCTGAGAGCCACGTGGATAGCACATGTCAGGAGGTGGTCACCCCAGAGCTTAAGAGAGTGCAGGCAGAGAGGGACTAGGTGACCGCCAGACAGACAAGGAGGACCAGGCAGGTAGTGCAGGAGGGCATCTCGCTCTCTAACCAGTATTCAGTTCGGAATACTGGTGAGGGAGAGGGTTCCTCTGGGGAGTGCAGCCAGAGCCAAGATTATCGCACCATGAGGGGGGAGGGGGGTGGAGAAACGTCAGAAGATCAATAACTATAGTGGATTCTATGGTTCGGGGAATACACTGCCATTTCTGCAGCCGCAGACATGATTCCAGGATGGTATGTTGCCACCCTGGTGTCAGGGTCTAGGATGTCACTGAGCAGCTGCAGAACATTCTGGAGGGAGAGGGTGAACAGCCAGAGGTCATGGTCCATATCGATACCAGGTAGAAAGAGGGATGAGGTCCTGCAGGCAGAGTTTAAGGAGTTAGGAAAGAGATTAATAAGCAGGACCTCAATGGTAGTAATCTCCGGATTACTCCCAGTGCCACGTGCTGGTGAGTATAGAAATAGGAGGATAGAGCAGATGAATGCGTGGCTGGAGAGATGGTGCAGGAGGGAGGGCTTTAGATTCCTGGGACATTGGGACCGGTTCTGGGGAAGACTGTACAGGCTGCACCTCAACGGAGCTGGGAACAATATCCTCGCGGGGAGGTGCGCTCGTGCTGTGGGGGGAGGGGGGAGTTTAAACTAATTTGGCAGGGGGATGGGCACCAGGACGCAGCATTGGAAAGGAGAAACAAGGTGCACAAAGGATTGGGAGAGAAAGATAGCACTAGAGTAAGAAATAGTACGGTATTAGGTGGATCAGACTAAGAGAGAGTACAAGAAGGTCCAAGATTGGTTTCCAGTGCGTGTGTGTAAATGTACGAAGGTTGGTGAGCTGCAGGCACAGGAGTTGGGGGGGGTGGGGTGGCAGTATTGATTAAGGAGAATATTGCAGTGCTGGAGAGAGAGGATGTCCTGGAGGGGTGAAGGGCAGAATCTATTTGGTTAGAGTTAAGAAACAATAGAGGTACCATTATACTACTGGGTGTATTCTCTAGGCCACCAACTAGTGGGAAGGATATAGATGAGCAAATTTGCAGGGAAATTACAGAGAGGCGCAAGAACTATAGAGTAATGATAATGGGGGACTTCAACTATCCTAATATAGACTGGGATCGTAATAATATAAGGGGCAAAGAGGGGGATGAATTTTTGAAGTGTGTTCAGGAGAACTTTCTTGACCAGTAAGTATCCGGCCCAACGAGGAAGGAGGCATTGCTGGACTTGGTTCTGGGGAATGAGGAGGGCCAAGTGGAACAAGTGTCAGTGGGGGAGCTTTTAGGGAGCAGCGATCATAGTATCATAAGGTTTAGAATAGCTACGGAAAAGGACATGGACCACTCGAAAGTAAAAATACTCAATTGGAGGAGGGCCAATTTCAATGGGCTGAGAACAGATCTGGCCCGGGTAAACTGGAATCAAAGATTGGCAGGCAAAACTGTAATTGAACAATGGACGGCCTTTGAAGAGGAGATAGTTCAGGTACAGTCTAGGTACATTCCCAAGGGGGAGAAAGGTAGGGCAACTAAAGACAGAGCTCCCTGGATGACAAAAGAGGTGGAGAGTAAGATGAAGCAGAAAAAAGGGGCGGACGACAGATGTCAGGTTGATAACACAAGTGAGAACCAGGCAGAATATAGAAAGTTCAGAGGGGAAGTGAAAAAGGAAATAAGAGGAGCAAAGAGAGAGTATGAGAATAGACTGGTGGTCAATATAAAAGGGAATCCAAAAGTCTTCTATAGGCATATAAACAGTAAACGGGTAGTAAGAGGAGGGGTGGGGGCAATTAGGAACCATAAAGGAGATCTACTCATGGAGGCAGAGGGCATGGCCGAGGTACTAAGTGAATACTTTGCATCTGTCTTTACCAAGGAAGATGTTGCTGCCAAAATCTCAGTAAAGGAAGATGTCGTTGAGATACTGGATGGACTAAAAATTGATAAAGTGGAGGTACTAGAAAGGCTGGCTGTACTTAAAGTAGATAAGTCACCCGGTCCGGATGGGATGCATCCTAGGTTGCTGAGGGAAGTAAGGGTGGAAATTGCAGAGGTGCTGGTCATAATCTTCCAAACATCTGTAGATATGGGGGTGGTGCCAGAGGACTGGAGAATTGCAAATGTTACACCCTTGTTCAAAAAAGGGTGTAAGGATAAACCCAGCAACTATAGGCCAGTCAGTTTAACCTCAGTGGTGGAGAAACTTTTGGAAACGATAATCCGGGACAGAATTAACAGTCACTTGGACAAGTGTGGATTGATTAGGGAAAGCCAGCACGGATTTGTTAAAGGCAAATCGTGTTTAACTAACTTAATAGAGTTTTTTGATGAAGTAACAGAGAGGGTCGATGAGGGCAATGTGGACTTTCAAAAGGCGTTTGATAAAGTGCCGCATAATCGGCTTGTCATCAAGATTGAAAAAGATGGAATAAAAGGGGCAGTAGCAGCATGGATACAAAATTAGCTAAGTAACAGGAAACGGAGAGTAGTGGTGAACGGTTATTTTTTGGACTGGAGGGAGGTGTACAGTGGTGTTCCCCAGGGGTCAGTGCTGGGACCACTGCTTTTTTTGGTATAAATTAATGACTTGGACTTGGGTGTACAGGGCACAATTTCCAAATTTGCAGATGACACAAAATTTGGAAGTGTAGTGAACAGTGAGGAGGATAGTGATAGACTTCAAGAGGATATAGACAGGCTGGTGGCATGGGCGGACACGTGGTAGATGAAATTTAACCCAGAAAAATGCGAGGTGATACATTTCGGTAGGAAGAACAAGGAGAGGCAATATAAACTAGAGGGTACAATTTTAAAAGGGGTACAGGAACAAAGAGATCTGGGGGTATATGTACACAAATCGTTGATGGTGGCAGGGCAGGTTGAGAAAATGGTTAAAAAGGCATACGGGATCCTGGGCTTTATAAATAGAGGCATAGAGTACAAAAGCAAAGAAGTCATGATGAACCTTTATAAATCACTGGTTCGGCCACAACTGGAGTATTGTGCCCAGTTCTGGGCACCGCACTTTAGGAAAGATATGAAGGGTGCAGAAGAGATTTACTAGAATGATTCCAGGGATGAGGGACTACAGTTATGTGGATAGACTGGAGAAGCTCAGTTCTTGTTTCGTATTTTAGTTAATGCCTATAATTATTTTCAGATAATATTCCTTCGCTGTTTTAGCACCTCTCAGATCCAACCTGTACATTCCGGTCAGTTTTTTCTCCATTTAACCTTTTGATCAGTTCCCTGGTGTGCAGGCATCTTCCAAACTTCCATGTTTCTCAGGTTTATTTAAAAAAAATCAAAATAAGAATGTTTTAAAGACAACAATTGAACCCTCAACCATTTCCTCCAGAGCGACAGTCAGAGGGCTGGGCGGAGGTCATCGCTCAGAGAGAGAAAAACAACTGAAAGTCTATTATTAAACATCATGTGGATTAAAATTCAGCCCAGACTGAGGGGAGCCTACTAGGGTGCGGCGTGAAATGAGTTTGGCCACCTCAGTCTACAGGACCATTCCCTCCATTTATTATACGCAATGAAATTAAGCAAGTTCTTGGCAAGTTTATGATTTCACCAATAGCCAATACGGGAAATGTACCTTCCCACCCCACAGTTGCTACAGGGATTGTCTCGCAACACAAACACCAATTTAGAATCTCATTAGTGCAGTATAAAGCATCAGTAAAAGTTATTGCACTATTGCATAATAACTGGTCTTTATGCAGCATTTTTAATACCAAATGTGCTGTTCCGTGGCACAATAAATCTCAAAGGTATGCTGCATGTTTTCTGAGCCATTACTTTGAATCATCAACATAATGAGATGGGAGGAGGTGGGGTGAAATCATGTAGGGTTCCTTCTCCCAACGAAAATATGGATGTGCATTTGTGTGGGACAAAGGAGAACAATCACAACTGATTGGCCCCAGTGGTTAAATAGCCAGTTGACACTCACTGTCTGGGTACACACATGAAGAATGGCCATGGAAATACTGTAGAGTTCTCCTTCACTCAGGGAATTGTATCCCAGGAAGCGGTCAACAGCTTTAGGGAAGAATCAGAATCATGGCATGATACAGCACAGGAGGCCATTTGGCCCATCGTGCCTGTGACGACTCTTTGAAAGAGCTATCTAATTAGTCCCATTCTCCTGCTCTTTCCCCATAGCCCTTCAGTTTTTTCCCTTCAAGTATTTATCCAATTCCCTTTTGAAAGTTACTATTGAATCTGCTTCCACCATCCTTTCAGGCCGTGCATTCCAGGTCATAACAGCTCATGTGAGAGGGGAGGGAGAGAAAGGAATAAAGCTTGTGATTCAATTGCTTAATGACATTTTTTCAAAATTAATCTTTGCTGGGCTTTCACCAGATGGAATAAACACTTCTTCCTCCCCCACCTACGTAGCCATGAAACCTCCTGGAATCAGGCAATCAAAACCAGCCCAGGAGATCACATGGACCAAGTGTTAGCTATATTAGGTCACCCCTCAGCCTTCTCTTTTCTAGGGATACTAAGATTCAGTAATAAGAACCGAAGGCGACATGAGGAAAAACTTTTTTTTACACAGCGAGTAGTTATGATCTGGAATGCGCTGCCTGAAGGAGTGGTGGAAGCAGATTCAATCGTGGCTTTCAAAAAGGAATTGGATAAATACTTGAAGGGAAAAAATTTGTAGGGCTACGGGGCAAGAGCAGGGGAACAGGACTAATTGGATGGCTCTTACAAAGATCTGGCATGGGTTCAATGGGCCGAATGGCTTCCTTCTGTGCTGTAACCAGTCTATGATTCTCTGATAACCTCCCTGCCATTCCCTCACTATTACACACTTACCTCCTCCATCTCTTAATGGCTCTACTCCACTCTAATGTGCCTATAGAAAGCTTTTTTATTGCCCTTGATGTGTTTTTTTCATTATTAATTTTCTCCCATACTCCCTCTCAGTCTTGGAAACCTCCCTATATTTGTCCTGGCTTTCATTATTATCTCCCGTGCAAGTGCTAAATGCTTCAAGTTTCAAATTTGATCCCTTTTCACCCATGGAACCCCACCCAACCTTCAATAGTCTCCTTTGTCCCCTTACTGAAATGTACTTGATTTGTAAACCTTTTCTTGTCCTGTTTGAAGTGTTTACCATTGCTGATCTGCAGTTCTATTTGCCAATTTCTCCTTCCCTTTAATCTGGACAGGTCCTGTTTTAATCTCACTAGAATTTGCATTTCTTTCCAGTCAAGAACACTGGCTCTCAACTTTTCTTTTTCCTTTTCTATTCTCACACTGAACCTAGTTATACTGTGGTCATTGCTTCCCAAATGTCCCTTACTTTTAGGTCGTCTACTTATGCTGTTTCATTACCCAGAATCAGATTAGGTACTGACTGCTTCCTTCCTTGTTGGAGAAAACAGTTGTGAACACATTGCAAAACAGCAAAAGTACTTCCCCTTTCTCTCCATTTGTCCTATCCCAGTTAATTTTTGGCTAATCAAAATCTCTTACCCTAGAAGTGCTCCAAATGCCCCAGGAATCTGAACCTTTCCCTCCTACCACCATGGCACCAATATTTACAAGGAGGTGGGGAAGGAGCGGGGGAGCGTGGGGAAAAGCTGGCAAGGCTGGGGACATGGAGGTCCTGCCAATATTAACGACAAAACCTCATTATAATTATTTTTTTCCCGTTTCCCTCCCGGCAGCCGGAGAGAGGCCACCGCGGGAGGGAGGGAACAGGAGATCAGTGCTGGGGGGAAGCGGGAGGAGAAAAGAAAGGCCACTGATGTCAGAGAGGAGGCCGAAGGCTTCCTTGAGGGGTCAGGGGGTGGGAAACACACCTGCGCCTCTTGGCTGGGAAAGGCACTTATCCTCTTGAGCCGGCAGTTCCCGCCTCCCTTTCACTGCCGGTTTTCCCGAGTCCTGGAAAACCCACGCGGCAACTATTAAATTTAAATCAGGCTCCCGATTGCGCTGTCGGAACCTGATTTAAATATGATAATGAAGTGACCCACCTCTCCACGGTGGGACAGAGACACAACATGAAACCCGCCGCTGGAATGCAGCAGGTCCCGTCCGTCGTGGCGGGGGCTGGGGGGGGTTAATATCGAGGCCCATATCTCCAGCCACTCATTCTCCTCCCTAAACGGGCCATTTCTGTACTGACTAGTACACACCACCATTACTACCTATAAGGTCCTGCTTTTCAAACCTACTCAACTCCTGGATTTTTTTCTCTTCAGGACCTGAATCCTATTCTTCCACATGCCACAGGTTCCAACACAAGCCATGATTCCCAGTGGATCCCCTTTCTTCTCCAAGATCTTCTGTGCCTCTTGAATTATATCCTTTACCCTGGCATCTGACAGGCAACATACCATTTGGGGCTCCTGTTTACAGTTAAAGGAACTGCCCAGTCTCCCAGTTTTCAACACTCTTCTCCCCACCCAGAGAAACCACTGTTTCCAAGGAGACGGGATGCTGTTTGTGGCTACCCCCCCCCTCCGGGTCATCGCCCTTGGAAGAAGTATTCAGTGCGCAATGCACACTGGTCAAATTTGTCAATGATACCAAGCTCGGAGGGACAGTGGAATTGGAGAAAATTGCAGAATGAGCTGGACAAAATATGTAAGTGGGCAGAACAATGGCTGATGGAATTTGATGCAAATGTAAAGTAGGAAAGAAAAACTGGCAACACACGTACTCCACAAATGGTAGTGAAATAGTGACAGAGAAGGCGGAGAGATCTGGGAGTCTGTCCAACCACGGCAGAGCAGCAATGAACAAAGCCCATAGGACATTGAACTATTGGCCAAGACAGCAGAATACAAGTCAGAGGAAGGCCTAATCAAACTGTACATTTACCTGAGGAAGGAGAAAATCTCCGAAAGCTTGTGAATTTAAAATAAAATTGCTGGACTATAACTTGGTGTTGTAAAATTGTTTACAATTGTCAACCCCAGTCCATCACCGGCATCTCCACATCAAACTGTACAGGTCAGACTACACCTTGAGTACTGTGTGCAGTTCTGGTTGCAAAGACTCAAAGGAGACATTCAAAAGGTGTCAGCTGTGGCTTAGGGGTAGAACTCTCGTCTCGAGTCAGAAAATAGTGGGTTCAAGTCCCGCTGCAAAGACTTGAGGCCATAATCTAGGCTCAAGCTCCCATTATAGTACTGAGGGAGTGCTGCACTGTCGGAGGTGTCATCTTTCGGATGAGAGAGGCCCCGTCTACTCTCTTAGGTGGACGTAAAAGATCCCTATTCGAAGAACAGCAGGGGAGTTTCTCCCTGGTGTCCTGGCCAATATTTTTCCCTCAACCAACATCATTGAAACAGATAATCTGGTCATTATCACATTCCTGTTTGCAGGATCTTGCTGCGTGCAAATTAGCTGCCGCGTTTCCTACATTACAACAGTGACTAACTTCAAAGGTACTTTGTTAGGACATTCTGAGATCGTGAAAGACAATATATAAATGCAAGTTCTCTCTCTTTTCTGTCTTCTTAGTAGAGTGGGAAATGCCAAAGCATGTGGAGTTAAGCCTCGACGGGAGTGACTAAGTATTGAAATTTTCAATTGTGTATTTTACCACATTTTTAATTTACTTCATTTTAGCTGTTTAACACAAGGAGTTATTTGAAGTGAGCTGGTTTCAGACGGTAATAGGTATTTAACTGGTTACATAGGTGCTGCAATAAGCTGTTCTGTGACAATTTTTTCCTGTCACACTCGGGCTATTGTGTAAGTGAGGCTAGTATATATCTGGGCCGAGTTGAGAGGGATTAATCTTGAGCTGTGAGAAACCAGAAGAGTGCGGGAGGGGCTATTCAATTTAATTTTTTCCTACAATTAGTATGTGTGTGAAGTGAGTGAGCGGAGTCTGTGTCTAGTGGGTGTTTGGTGCGACTGGGATTTCAGGTTGACATTACCTACACTATTTAAGTTAGACATAGAGAGTGGGCTGTGCAGGGAAGCCTCGCGATGTGTGCAGAGTGCGCGATGTGGGCCAGTGTATCCAGGGGCAGCACACTTCCACTAAGTGTGGGAAAGCTGAGTCTCTGTGCTGGAGCAGTAACTGACCGCACTTGCAGCATCAGAGAGGGGGAAGAGTTTTCGGGATTGTACTCTCCAGAATATGGTCACCTAAGAGACAGTGCCAGACAGTACAGGCCACGGGGATAGTGCGTGTATGTATATGTATAGATTAGATTAGTTAGATTAGATCATTAGTTAGATTGATAGAAGTAGGTGACCATCCGCAGGGGGCAGCACAAGGGGACGGTTTATGCTCCACTCGAGCCTCCTCCCATCCTATCAGCATATCCTTCTATTCCTTTCTCCCTCATGTAATTAACTAGCTTCCCCCCCCAAATGCATCTATGCTATTCGCCTCAACTACTCCCTATGGTAGCAAGTTCCACATTCTCACCACTCCAACAGACAGCCTTTTGTGCAGCCGTGACCAGGAGTCCCAAACGGGATATTACCTCCCTGGTGCCAGGGTGAAGGACATCACGGAACAGGAGAAAAAACTTCTGGGAAAGAAGGGACAACAACCAAATGTCCTGATCCACGTGGGAAACAGACATGGATGGAAGTACATTTGAAGTCCTGCAGAGGGAGTTTAAGGAGTGAGGCACTCGATTGAAAAACAAGATGTTAAGGGTGGTAATCTCCAGATCACTTTCTGGGCCACGCGCTGGGCAGGTTGAGAGGAAGATTAGGAAAATCAACATGTGGCTGCAGGGTTGGTGCAGGAGAAAACGGGTCACAGTCTTGAGGCATTGGAGTGAGTTCTGGACTGAGGAGGGGAGGGGCTGTACTGAAGGGATGGGTCTTCACCTGAACTGATACTGGACCAACGCCCCTGGAGAGAGGGGGTAAGTAGAGCGGGGGGGGGGGGGGGGGGGGAGAATCTAAACTAATATGGCAGGGGGTGGGGAAAGTCTCGGTGTAAGACGGAGAGCAGGGTCAATAAAGCTGTTGGAACAGAAGCAGAAATAAATGGTGAGAAAATACATGATGTGGAGATGCCGGTGATGGACTGGGGTTGACAATTGTAAACAATTTTACAACACCAAGTTATAGTCCAGCAATTTTATTTTAAATTCACAAGCTTTCGGAGATTTTCTCCTTCAAATACAGTAAGAGAAAGAAACAGATCATGAGGTAGCATTTCCTATATTACAACAGTGCACTTCAAGCGCATTTCATTGGCTGTAAAGCACTTTGGGATGTCCTGAAGTTGTGAAAGGTGCTATAGAAATGAAAGTTCTTTCTTGAGATTAAAAACACTATGTAGAAGGGGTAAAAGATATCAAAAAATTAAATAGGAGAAAGGTGGGGAAAAGGGTCAACATTTAGACAAACTGGAGCCAGGATTGAGTGTTACACATGTAAATGCACAAAACATTCCAAACAAAACTGAAGTTGGAAGCACTGCTAACTGTGGCAAGATACGGTGCAGCAGCTATAATCAAAATGGGTTAATCAAGGATTCATTAAAGGCAAATTGTGTTTGACAAATGTCATTGTTTTATGAAGAAGTGACCAATTGCATCGATGATGGGAATGCAGTAGAGGTGGTGTATGTGGATTTTCAGAAGGCATTCGATAAGTTATCTTACAAGAGGCTTGTCAGAAATATTCAGGCAGAAGGTAGCACCACAGATAGAAATTTGTTTTATGGGAAACAAAGGATTAGACTAAATGGGTGTTGCTCGAATTGGAGAAAGGTTGGAAACATGGTACGCCGGGGATCAGTGCAGGATCCACATTTGTTTTAAGAATCTAATCGATGATTCGGACTTGGATGTAGAGAACACAATCGTGAAATGTGTTGAAGACACAAAAGGCAGTTTGCAAACAGTGACGAGAACAGCCGAAGACTTCAGGAAGTCAAAGACTGGTGGAATGGGCAGGCAGGTGGAAGAGGCAATTTAATGTGGAGAAGTGTGAGATAATACACTCCGAGAGGAAAACAAGGATTGGGAGTATAGACTCAATGGAGAGAGACTGAAGGGTGGGGATGAAAAGAGACACCCAGGTGGTCAAATATATAATTCCCTGAAACTGTGAGTACAGGTAGATAAAACCATAAAAAGGGCAACAGAATTTAGGGCTTTATAAATAGGGGAACAAAGATAAAGTAGTAACGAATTTATACAAAACATTGGTTAGTCCACAGTTAGAGTACTGTGTGCAGTTTTGGGCACCCCATTATAGAGAGGACATTAAACCCATAGAGAGTGTAGATTCACCATGATGATGCCAGGGTTGGGAAACTATAGTTACGAGGAGAGACTTGAGCCTGTTCCACCATTCAATTAGATCATGGCTGATCTGTATCTTAACTCCATCTACCAACCTTGGTTCCATAACCCCCACCTTAATAGAGGTTTTTAAATTATTAAGAGTTTTGTTAGAATGAATAGGGAAAGGCTATTTCCTTTGGTTGGTCAATTGATGGGAAGGGTTCATCAATTTAAAATTGACACGAAGAGTGAGGGGAGTGGTTAGGAGAAATTTCTTTACACAGAGTTGTTGGAGTATGGAATGATTTGCTGCAGTGTTGAGAGAGACCATTGCAGAAAAATAGATAAATGTTTGAAGCAGAGGAAGATACAAGGCTATGGGGAGAGAGTGGGGCAGTGGGGTTAGTTTTGGATTGATACAGGGCTATGGGGAGAGAGTGGGGCAGTGGGATTAGTTTTGGATTGATACAGGACTATGGGAGAGAGTGGGGCAGTGGGATTAGTTTTGGATTGATACAGGGCTATGGGGAGAGAATGGAGCAGTGGGATTAGTTTTGGATTGCTCCAGCAACGAGCCGGCACAGACACAATGGGCCGAATGACCTCTTTCTGTGAAGTAAATTTCTACGATTCTATGGTTTGGGCAGGATTGTTCCTGAATAATGCCCCACCTTTTTTTTAAAAACATTGAGAAACTAAGGTGAAAGCACACACCAGCAAGGTGGGAGAGAAGATAAATCAGGAAGCAATGGTAGGTGGTGCCAAACTTGGGGTTCGAAAGCCTGTAAATTGTAGGAGGAAGGGAATAATTAAGGGAGGTATGGAGTTCCATAGTTTTGAGGTTTTCGGAAAAACAGTGCAATGGAGCTGGATTCCAACATAGCAACAGGGAAGAGGAATATTGACCCTAGAAGTTATCTGGAACCAAGGAATGAGGTTTCCACTCCTGATCCCTAACCAGAGACTCCGTGTGTGTGTGTGTGTGTGTGTGTGTGTATACAGGATTAGGCTTAGCTGTGATAACACCTGTCAATAGCTTGCTGGCACTTGCCATCTAACCTCAAAAGCCACTTGGAGCAGGGAGGTAGGGGGTAGTAAAGGAGGGCACCTGATACCCCAGCTAAAGTTAGGGGAAAGGGAGAGAAAATGGACTTGCATTTCAGGGTGCAGTTGAAGACCAAGCTAGAATGTTTGGAGGGACACTGTGTAAACAGCACACATCAGCCAACATGCAAAGCAGCAGGCAGTAACACGAGGGTGCGATGAACAACAACTTCTATGAGAGCTGCAAAAACCACTAATCAGACACAACCTCAGACTGCAGAGCAAGCAGACTTCCTCTCAGAACTCACTTCACATTGCTTTTATTTTCAGAAGTTGAGGGCATTTCACAGCTTCATCCTTACATTCTTGCAGGTCCCTCACAGATGCCAAGGGAGGATGGTGCTGGTGTGGAGCCTGAGTCAATGAATTGATAGGACAGTCTGCTGGTCCACTGCACCAACCACTTATTTGCTCTTCCTCCTCCATCCTGTGTTCTTTTCAGCTTCTTGCTGTGGTTAATTTTTTTAATCAATCTCCTTTGATCATAGTAGGATCATACCACTGCGACCATGTATTAAAGATCAAATTGTAGACCATTGTGAAGGGGGAGGGTGCAGCCAAGAGGGTGATGGAAGCAGATTCAATAGTAACTTTCAAAAGGGAAAACATAGAAAATAGGAGGAGTAGGCCATTCGGCCCATCGAGCCTGCTCCGCCATTCAATATGATCATGGCTGATCCTTTATCTCAATACCATATTCCCGCTCTCACCTCATACCCCTTGATGCCTTTTGTATCTAGAAATCTATCTAGCTCCTTCTTAAATATATTCAGTGACTTGGCCTCCACAGCCTTCTGTGGGAGAGAATTCCACAGGTTCACCACCCTCTGAGTGAAGACATTTCTCCTCATCTCAGTCCTAAATGTCCTACCCCGTATCCTGAGACTGTGACCCCTCGTTCTGGACCCCCCAGCCAGGGGAAACATCCTCCCTGCATTCTAGCCCTGACAGAATTTTATATGTTTCAATAAACTCAAGTGAATACAGGCCGAGTCGACCCAATCACTCCTCATACGACAGTCCTGCCATCCCAGGGATCAGTCTGGTGAACCTTCGCTGCACTCCCTCTATGGCAAGTATATCCTTTCTTAGGTAAGGAGACCAAAACTGCACAATACTCCAGGTGTGGTCTCACCAAGGCCCTGTATAACTGCAGTAAGACATCCTTGCTCCTATACTGAAATCCTTTTGGAATTGGATAAATACTTGAAAAGGAGAAATTTGCAGGACTATAGGGAAAGGGCAGGAGAATGGGACTAATTGGATAGCTCTTTCAAAGAACCAGCACAGTCAGGATGGGCTGAATGGCCTCCTTCTGTGCTGCAAGATTCTTTGATCCCTATCTATTCTAATGTTGCCACTACATCTCCTGCAATGGGTTCTCCCATGCCCATGCACTCACCTCCAACATGCCCAAAGTTTGCTCTCCTCCTATTCCTCATGTACATATAACATATAAGATTCTGAGGGGGCTTGACAGGGTAGATGCTGAGAGGTTGTTTCCTCTGGCTGGAGAATCTAGAACTAGAGGGCATAGTCTCAGGATAAGGAGTCGGCCATTTAAGACTGAGATGAGGAGGAATTTCTTCACTCAGAGGGTCGTGAATCTATGGAATTCTCTACCCCAGAGGGCTGTGGATGCTCAGTCGTTGAATATGTTCAAGTCTGATATCGATAGATTTTTGGACTCTAAGGGAATCAAGGGATATGGGGATCGGGCGGGAAAGTGCAGTTGAGGTCAAAGATCAGCCATGATCTGATTGAATGGCAGAGCAGGCTCGAGGGGCCGTATGGCCTACTCCTGCTCCTATTTCTTATCATCTTATGTTCTTACATTATTGTCTCTCAGCAACATTACCCCCAAGCTTCCATTTGTATGCTAATACCACCCAGCTTTGTCCCTCTGCCATCACTCTCGTCTGCCTATTCCTGTGCTGTCTGACTACCTTTCACAGTGTCATCACAGTAAGATAATTGGCAAAAGAACCAGAGCAGAGATGAGAATATTTTTTCCGCAGTGAGTTGTAATGCACTGCCTGAAAGAGTGATGGAAGCAAATTCAATAGTAATTGAGTTGACTTACATCGAGTCTACAGCACAGAAACAGGCCATTTGACCCAACTGGTCCACGCCGGCATTTATGCTCCACATGAATCTCCTCCCACCCCTCCTCATCTAACCCTATCAGGATACCCTTCTATTCTTTTCTCCCTCGTGCTTATCTAGCTTCCCCTTAAATACATCTATGTTATTTGCATCAACTACTCCTTGTACTGGGGGGTTCTACATTCTTACCACTCTCTGGGTAAAGAAGTTTCTCCTGAATTCCCTTAACCCTCAATTCCATCCCCCTTTTCCAGCTTCTACCTGATGTTGAGCAGCCTCAATATCTCACGTGACCCAGAGCAGAGCTTCAAACTTCCGGTTCATCACCAAGACCTTCTAGTTCCATCTCCATAACATCACCTGCCTCCTGGTGCTGAAACACTCAGCTTCACCCAAGTCACCTCCCCCAGCCCAAGGTCTCCAATCTTCTCTTCACTGGTTTCTCGATCTCTCCCCTACAAGAAACTAGCTCCTCTAGATTTCTACGACCCACATCATATCAAATCCTAAGCACTACTCACCTCTCTCACCAACTTCCAGAGGCTCCCAAATCCTCGTCATCTGCCCATCCCTCCAACCCTAACTCCCATCCTGCACCTACCACTTTTCTGCTTCTTCCCCCCTCGCGTGGCATAGACATCATCCTCCGGCTGCCTGAAATTTTCTCCCTCAACCCTTTGCTCTCCAAACCTGTCCTCTGTCTCCTCAAAGTGTCTCAAGCCATGGCTTTGTCCATCTCCCCAAACTATTCCCCCAACTGCATGAAGTGCTGTAGGGTGCTGTAGCAGTTGGTAACATTGACCTCAGAGGGTGTGACCCCATCAAGAACAAAACTTAATCAATTAAAGTTTAAAAACCTGAAGATTTATCTCAAGACTCTTCAACTCGCCCTCATGACAAAAAAGCAATAAATATTTGATCAGTGAATGTGATGGGTATCAGGTAGAATGGAGAGTACATGAGTCAGGCAGGGATGGGGAACTGGATTACCACACAAGGTACATCCATTTATGAATGCTGATAGATGCTGTTACCTCACACTCTCTGATTTCACGTACAATAACCCCTGAAATAGTTCATGAGTTGCTCTCATCAGGATTTAATGCCAAAACTTTTAGGAAGAAAAATAACTTTAAAACAAAAGTGAACGTTCCATTTTCTGTAACGTTGTGTAGTTGGGGTCAATGTTCCCTAAATGCACACCTCTGTTCACTTTATAAACTGTACATGGCACTACAGAGGGCTCTCGAGGCTTCAAACTGCTCATTTATAAAATATTGAACAGGAAACTATAAGCTTTGAATACTTCCTGATCTTGGTTATTTGCTGAACTTTGTAATGTAAACTCACCTACCTCTGCCTAACACAGGGCAAATATTTCCAGTTAAGACTGGCAGTGAAATGGCAAAGATCCAAGGCTGATCAAACATCCTTTCTGTGCTGGCTCACTAATTGGTGATGTTTGTGTGTGAGATTCAGTGTTAGTGAAACCCAATTCATTAAATGTGAGATCAATGATTATTGCACTGGTTTTCTCGACCCATTCCCCACAGGTTCTCCTGAAGATACAGACTCCTTTTTTTTTTCTCCTCCGTCTTGTTCGTGTGTTTCATCGAACCCTTTGCCGAGTCAATCAGGAGGGATGCAGGCATAAGAGGGGTGACGATCCCAGGCAGCGGAGGTACTCAGGTCAAGGCCTCCCTGTACATGGATGACGTCGCCGTCTTTTGCTCGGATCAGCTCTCGGTCCGCAGATTGATAAGCATCTGCGACCAGTTCGAACTGGCCTCGGGGGCCAGGGTAAATCGTAGCAAGAACGAGGCCATGTTCTTTGGGAACTGGACCGACCGATCCTTTGTCCCCTTCACCGTCAGGTCGGATTACCTGAAGGTGCTGGGGATCTGGCTCGGGGGGTCCGGGGCGTGCACCAAAAACTGGGAGGAGCGTATTTCCAAGGTTCAGCAGAAACTGGGACTGTGGGATCGACGATCCCTCTCGATCGTGGGCAAGAACCTGGTCATCAGGTGCGAGGTGCTCTCGGTGTTGCTGTACTTGGCGCAGGTCTGGCCCATACCTCGCTCCTGCGTCGCGACAGTCATCCGAGCCATCTTCCACTTTGTCTGGAGATCAAAAATGGACCGTGTCCGCAGGGTCACGATGTACAAATCTCCAGAGAAAGGGGGGAAAGGCGTGCCCAACGTGGCCCTCAACCTGATGGCCATCTTTGTGTGCGGCTGCATCAAGCTGTGCATAGACCCTCGGTACGCAAACACAAAGTGTCACTACGTGCTGAGGTTCTACCTGTCCCCGGTGTTGAGAAGGATGGGCCTGGCCACGCTGCCACGGAACGCTCCGTCCAGTTGGACCGTTCCGCCCCACCTGTCCTTCGTGGAAAAGTTTGTGCAGAAAAACACCTTTGACCACAAGGCGATCAGCAAGTGGTCCGCACGTAACGTCCTCGAGACCCTGCGGGAAAAGGAGATGGTGGATCCTGTCGGTTGGTTCCCCGAGCAGACTGTCAATGTTATTTGGCAGAACGCCTCATCGCCAGAGCTTTCAAACAAGCACCAAGACCTAGCTTGGCTGGTGGTGAGAAGGGCCCTTCCCGTCAGATCCTTCATGCACTCCCGGACTCTCAGCGCCACCGCGCGCTGTCCCAGAGGAGGCTGTGGTGGAGACAAGACCGTCACCCATCTCCTTCTGGAATGTGCCTTTGCAAAGAAGGTCTGGAGAGAGATGCAGTGGTATCTGTCCAGGTTCGTCTCGAGCAGTTCCGTAACACAGGACTCTGTGCTCTACGGGCTGTTCCCGGGGACGCACACTGAGACGGACATCAGCTGCTGCTGGAAGACCATCAACTCGGTGAAAGACGCCCTTTGGTCTGCCCGAAACTTGCTGGTCTTCCAGCACAAGGAGCTGTCCTCGACGGAGTGTTGCAGACTGGCACATTCCAAGGTCCAGGACTACGTGCTGAGGGACGCACTGAGGATGGGTGCGGCCACCGCAAAGGCTCTGTGGGGAAAGGCAACCGTTTAGAGCCTTCCCACCATTGTATACCGAGGGGCTGCAATCAGGGAAAAACCCCCTCGGGCAGAATGTAAAATTCAAAATTGATGTAATGTACCCGCAATAAATCTGGAAAGAATCTGTAATGAATCACCTGTATTGATTGTGATGCAATGAGGCACCCTAGAGTGTCATGAACTGTAATGATGTCCAATGTGTTTCATTGAACTGTACTTGATGTAACTTGCAAATTGCATAATCGATATTGTGTATGTTTGGAATGTGATATGAGAACTGTATTGTATGAACTGCTGCAAATTTTATGAATAAAGTATAATTTTTGAAAAAAAAAGATAGACTCCTGCCAAGGCTAGGGTACAACTCTACAGGTGCCAAGCCCTCTCCAGCACCTCTTCAATCCGCGAGCCTACACATCTCCAGTCCCCATTAGGTTATGGTGGACATCATGGTCAATCCCATAGTGACCTCTCCCAATGTCCACAGTTACCAGCGGGGGTCATATGTGACTTTGATGAGGGCAGCTTCAGTACAGTGGTGGGGTGGAAACCTGATTGGAGGGATTTAGACATGTAGTTGCGGGGAAGATGGGCACGGATTTGGGAGGCGACAACACGCTGGAGAGGAAAGGGTGGTTGGAGATGGGGCAGTAGTTTGCAAGGACAGAGGGGTCAAGGTGGGTTTTTTGAGGAGGGGGGTGATGATGGCAGATTTGAAGGGGAGGGAGACAGTACCTGAAGCGAGGGAATCGTTAACAATATCAGTTAACAGTGGGCCAGGAAGGGAAGTTGGGTGGTTAGCACTTTGGTGGGAATAGGGTTGAGGGAGCAGGACGTGGATGTCATGAGACGAGCTCAGAGAGGGTGTGAGGGGAGATAGGAGAGAAACTAGAAAAAGATGCAAGTTCAGGGCAAGGGCAGGGGGGAACCTTAGGGGAAATTTGACTTGCTGTGCTAAGGGAAGGGAGAGAAGCAGTAGAGGCAGCTGAACGGATAGTCTCAATCTTAGTGACAAAGGAGTCCACGAGCTCCTCGCACTTGTTGTTGGAGGTGAGGGTGGAGGAGGCAGGGAAGAGTGGTTTACGAAGACAGTTTGTAGTGAAGAGAAGCCGGGGGTTATTTTTGCATTCCAGGACGATCCTGGAATAGTGAGCGGTTTTGGCAGAGGAGAGCAGGACCTGATAGTACTTTATGTGGTCCAGCCAGATCTGGCGATGAATGGCTAAACCAGTTGTCTGCCATAAACGTTCAAGTCTGCATTCCTTGGACTTAAGGGAGTGGAGATGAGGGTTGTAGCAAGGGGAACGACCAGAGAGTAATGCTTTTAATGGGGACAAGGGCATCAAAGGTGGAGGCGAGGGTGCTTGAACAGGTCGGTAGCTACAGAAATATCATGGTGTTTGGCAGAATGGCTCGATGATCTAATTGAATGACGGAACCGGCTCGAGGGGCTTAGTGGCCTACTCCTGTTCCTGGAGCAGTCCAGGAGATCAATGTAGCCACCATCCAAACATTAGCAGGCGGTATTAGAGCTGCTGTCACTTCTGCATTGGCAACAGTTACAGCCTGTGTGTTTGAATTTAGCAGTCCCCCCTCCCCCCCCCCCCCCCAATCCTGTTCATTTGATTCTGGTGGGTGCGCTGACAGCAGAATGATCAGGGCCAGAGAGGGGTCATGGGAGGGAAGTTATGGCAGAAATCGAGGTGGCCAGTTCTAGTGAGGAGTTTGGGCTGAGGGGCCCTGCCCCACTTCACTTGCCAGACCAGCATCTAGAAGTGGTGGTTTTCATAAGGAAAGTCCAGACCTTTAAGTCAGAGAAAGATGTGAACAGTCTGCTGCTTAGTGCTGGCCACTGAGGCACAAGGGAGCTACTGATGTGCTGGGGCCTGTGCAGAGAAAAGCCTCAAGGAGGATCGTTAGTATAGAAGAAAACTATACTAAACTATGTAGGAATGATACCAAGAAATCATTCACACAAAGAGAGATCAACGCTTGATTGAAATGACATCCTCCGTGACTGGCCGTGATGCACTATCTCTCCTCATCTTTATTTCAGTTGTTTTTAAACACGGCTAACCACATCATCCTTCTCCAACGCCTCTCCCCCGTTGTCCAGCTGATTGGAAATGCCTTTGCTTTGTTCCACCGTTACCTGTCCTGCAACGGCTTCTCTTACCGCCCCCATACAGTTACCTCGAGTCCCCCGTGGATCTACCCTTAGCTCCACCCTATTTCTTATCTACATGCTGCCCCTTGGCAACATCGTCTGAAGGCATGACGTCAGGTTCCACGTGTACACTGACGACACCCAGCTCTACCTCACCGCCACCTCTCCTCTCGACCCCTCCGCTGCCTGTGTTGTCAGACTGCTTGTCCAGCATCCAGTCTTTGATGATCTGCAAATTCCTCTAATTAAACATTAGAAAGACCAAAGACATTGTCTCTGGTCCCCGCCACAAACCCCATTCGCTCGCTACTGATTCCATCCCCCTCCCTGGCCACTGTCTCAGGCTGAAACATCCCGTTCGCAACCTCAGCATCCGAAATGACCGAGCTGAGCTTCCGACCCCATATCCTCTCCATCACCATAAGACCATAACAGATAGGAGCAGGAGTAGGCCATATGACCCCTCGAGCCTGCTCCGCCATTTAATGAGATCATGGCTGATCTGATTTTTACCTCAACTCCACTTTCCCGCTCTTTCCCCATATCTTTTGACTCCTTTGCTGATCAAAAATTTGTCTAACTCAGCCTTGAATGTATTCAATGACTCAGCCTCCACAGTTTTTTGGGGTAAAGAATTCCAAAGATTCATGGCCCTCGGAGAAGAAATTCCTAATTTCCTTCTTAAACTTGCGACCCCTTATTCTGAGACTATGCCCCCTAGTTTTAGATTCCCCCATGAGGGGTAACATCCTCTCAGCATCTACCCTATCGAGTCCCCTCACAATCTTGTATGTTTCAATAAGATCTCCTCTCATTCTTCTAAACTCCAATGAGTATAGATCCAACCTGTTCAATCTTTCCTCATAAGACAACCCTTCCACACCCAGAATCAACCTAGTGAACCTTCTCTGAACTGCCTCCAATGCAAGTATGTCCTTCCTTAAATAAGGGCACCAGAACTGTACGCAGTACTCCAGGTGTGGTCTCACCAGCACCCTGTACAGTTGGAGCATGACTTCCCTGCTTTTATACTCCATCCCCCTAGAAATAAAGGCCAATATTCCGTTTGCCTTCCGGATTACCTGCTGCACCTGTATGTTGATTTTTTGTGTTTCATGTACGAGGACACCCAGATCCCTCTGTACCGCAGCATTTTGTAATATTTCTCCATTCAAATTATATTTTGCTTTTTTATTTTTCCTCCTAAAGTGGATGACTTCACATTTTCCCACATTATATTCCATCTGCCACATTTTTGCCCATTCGCTTAACCTGTCCGTATCCCTTTGCAGACACTTTGTGTCCTCATCACAACTTGCTTTTCCAACTATCTTTGTATCATCAGCAAATTTGGCTACAAGACACTCGCTTCCTTCATCCAAGTCATTGATATATATTGTAAATAGTTGAGGCCCCAGCACTGAGCCCTGCAGCACCCCACCAGTTATAGATTGCCATTTTGAAAATGACCCTTTTATCCCGACTCTTTGTTTTCTGTTAGTTAGCCAATCCTCTATCCATGCCAGTGTATTACCCCCCACACCATGAGCTCTTATCTTGTGCAGTAACCTTTTATGTGGCACCTTATCGAATGCCTTTTGGAAATCCAAATATACTGCATCCATTGGTTCCCCTTTATCCACTCTGCCCATGATTTCCTCAAAGAACTCTAATAAATTTGTCAGACATGATTTCCCCTTCATAAAACCATGTTGACTCTCTTTGATTGTATTATGAGTCTCCAAATGTCCTGCTACTACTTCCTTAATAATGGATTCCGGCATTTTCCCAATGACAGATGTTAGGCTAACTGGTCCATAGTACCTGCTTTCTGTCTCACTCCCTTCTTGAATAGGGGTGTTACGAGATCATACCCATTTGTGTCTATTTGTGCCGTCAATTCATCTATCTTATTATGAATGCTGCACGCACTCAGATAAAGAACCTATAATTTTATCTTTTTACCATTCTTTCCTACCCCGGCCCCATTTGCTAGTGCACTCTTATGTTTGTACGCTCTGTCCCTTCCTGACGCACTCTGTTTATCATTTATCACAAAGACCACCTACTTCCACCTCCACAACATTGCCCTGTCTCAGCCCATCTGCTGTTGAAACCCTCATCCATACTCTTGTTACTTCCAGACTCGACTATTCCGATGCTCTTCTGGCCGGCCTCCCATCTTCCACCCTCAATATACTTGAGCTCATCCAAACCTCTGCTGCCTGAATCCTGCTTGTATTGCAGCAAGTCTCATTCACCCATCACCCCTGTGCTCACTGACCTACATTGGATCCTGGTCCATCAACACCTTTATTTTAAAATTCTCATCCTCATGTTGAAATTCCTCCATGGCCTCACCCATTTCTCCCCGGCCTCACCCATTCCTCCCCGAGCTCGGCCGCCTGCCTGACAACAGGATCAAATTACACATGGCAGACAAAGGGTTGGGTGAGTATTGCCCTCCTACTTCCTGTCAGTGACAATAGCAGAATGTGTTACTGCCACCATAGTGGTGGCAATAGCCGCAAACGGGATTGTCCTCCTCCTAATGGTCATGTTGGTTTGTGTCGTTGCCATTGCCAGTCTATGGGGGGAGGGATGGGTCACTGCCACTGGTCTGTATTCTCTTCCATTTGGTGAGGTGGAGGGGAGTTGCAGACAATCCCCCATGTCCCTGACCCAACCAATTGCTTCAATCCTCAAACTCACTCACATTGCTCCTAGCATAGGGACAACCTTGCCCAGAAACCTTAATGTGTCATCGCACCCCTCCCCCAGCATGCTGCAAACAAAGTACATCGTAAAACAGATATAAATTTTTAAAAATCAATAAAAAAGATGGAGGAAATAAAATGAAATGACTATTTCTAATATAAACCATAATATTCAAAAGTACGCATTCAGCTGCTCTTCTCATAGAAGGCTGCACGTCACATTACGCTGCACCACACCCCATCCCCCAGTACCTGATACGTGGGCTTGTGATGGTGAAGTTTTGCATTTCTTGAAAAATTCGTCTGTTTCCGGATCCACAACCAGCAGTGCGGTCTCCCCACCACCCGTCTTAATGGCCGTCACCACGTCAGAGTGCTGCTTCCCCTCAACATTCATTCCGTTCACCTGTAACAGACACAAGTTTAGTAAAACTTTGGGAGAGACCGAGGCCGACAGAGTGAGCGAGCGAGTGAGTGACAGAGGGGGATTTGAAGTAGAAGATAAGAATCTAAGTCTATTCTCCGGGGATACTGGCAGCCAGTGACAGGGATGATAGGAGATCTCCATGTGGGTGAGGACTCAGGCTCAATCGCTAACAGATGGTGGAAGTGAGGCGATCCTAAAGAGAAGTCCAGCTGCAAGGTGTTAAAAGTATGGTTCAGGCTTTCAGCAGCAGAGAGGGGGTGGGAAGAGGAGGCAATGGCTGACCACACTACGGAGACGATGAAGTGGTCCTGGTGATGGTTCAGGTGTAAATGAAGAAGCTGAGCTTGGGGTGAAGCCGCACGCTGAGCTTCCAGACCTCTGGGCGGCCCGGGGTGACAAAGCGGGCAGTCGGACAACGTAGAGATTGGCGAGAGAATGGCTTCTGTTTTGTCAACATTAAGCTGGAGGTGGTTTTGGCTCATCCGGCTCGAGTAGGGATCCGGAGACAATGGGGACAGCTGTCTGCCGGGGGGCGGGGGGTTAGCAGAGCTGGATAGGGGTTAGCAAACGTGTGAAAGCTGGCCCTACAATGAAGAGGGGTGCGGTGGGGGAGTAGGGCCAAGGATGGAATTCTGGGTTACGCCATGTGGGCACAAGAGGAGAAACAACGGAAACGATAGTAATGGATCAGTTATGATGTACCAAGAAAAGAATGGATAAAAGTAACGAGTAACACACCCAATATTTCAGGAAACTCATCGGCTGCCGCCACTAAGCTGAAGATTTTTCACAAAATATGGTTTGTAACAAAATAATAGCAAAATAAAATAGAAAATGACTAATATGCAGCCACATCAGTGTTATCCCTCACACTTCTCCCTGGTTGCAAACTGCTTTCAGTTGAAGGATAACTGTGGTTGGGTGAGATTTTTTTTTACACAAAGTCCACTAACACTAAAAAAAAATCAAGCAGTAAAATCACACATTGTGTCCGTCTAAACTTCGGTTGTGTTAGGAGAGATAATTTTGAGCTGCACAACACTGGTGTACACTACTGGTGGGTACAGATGTGTCACTGTATAGCACTGGGGTACAGGTCTGTCACTGTTACTGTATAATATGATTAGGCAGTCAACACGGTTTTATGAAAGGGAAATAGTGTTTGACAAATTTATTAGAGTTTTTTCTGAGATTGTAATTAGATGGGTAGATAAAAGGGGAACCAATGGATGTAGTCTTTGGATTTTCAAAAGGCATTCAATGAGGTGCCGCACAAGAGTTTATTACACAAGATAAGGGTCCATGGGACTGGGGGTAATATATTAGCATTGATTAACGGACAGAAAACAGAGTCATAAACTGGTCATTTTCGGGTTGGCAGGCTGTAACTAGTGGGGCGCCGCAAGGATTAATGTTTGGGCCTCGGCTATTTACAATATAAATCAATGACTTAGATGAGGGGACCGAGTGTAATGTATCCAAGTTTGCTGACAATACAAAGCTAGGTGGGAAAGTAAGCTGTGAGGAGGACACAAAGAGGCTGCAAATGGGTATAGACAAGTTAAGTGAGTGGGCGAGAAGGTGGCAGATGGAGCATAATGTGGGGAAATGTGAAATTATTCACTTTGGTGGGAAGAATAGAAAAGTAGAATATTTTTTAAAAAGGTGAGTGTCGAAGAAATGTTAGTAGTCAGAGGGATTTGCGTGTTCTTGTACACGAAACACAAAGTTAAAAGGCAGCAACAACACTGTATAACACTGGGATATAGTACTGGTGGGAACAGTACTGGTGGGTACAGGTCTATCTCTGTATAACATGGGCACAGTGCTAGTGGGAACAGTGCTGGTGGGAACAGAGCTATCTCCGTACCAGTTAGGCACTGGCAATGGTCAACTTGAGATTAATTAGATGCATTAGATGAGGCTGATGTTGGCACATATTAAAACGCAGTGATTTAGTGCCCTTGTGCCTATAATAACCCCTCATCACGTCCCACCACTCCCACGTGGCCCCAGTTAGATGCTGTTTTGCCTACTGTCTGAATTTAGCTGTCTCGGTACTGCATTGAGTGCCAGGGTAGATTCACCACGTGGTGAATTTTTGGTCGAGTTGCTGTCACCCACACAAAATATCAAGTGATATAACAGAGGGGAAGTGACAGTATCCCAGGACAGGCAGCACATAAATACACTGTTGCATTCTTTTTTAAAATTCGTTCATGGGATGTGGGCGTCGCTGGCAAGGCCAGTATTTATTGCCCATCCCGAATTGCCCTTGAGAAAGTGGTGGTGAGCCGCCGCCTTGAACCGCTGCAGTTCGTGTGGTGAAGGTTCTCCCACAGTGCTGTTAGGAAGGGAGTTCCAGGATTTTGACCCAGTGACGATGAAGGAACAGCGAAATATTTCCAAGTCGGGATGGTATGTGACTTGGAGGGGAACGTGCAGGTGGTGTTGTTCCCATGTGCCTGCTGCCCTTGTCCTTCTAGGTGGTAGAGGATGTGGGTTTGGGAGGTGCTGTCAAAGAAGCCTTGGCAAGTTGCTGCAGTGCATCCTGTGGATGGTACACACTGCAGCCACGGTGCACCAGTGAAGGGAGTGAATGTTTAAGATGGTGGATGGGGTGCCAATCAAGTGGGCTGCTTTGGCCTGGATGGTGTCGAGCTTCTTGAGTGTTGTTGGAGCTGCGCTCATCCAGGCAAGTGGAGGGTATTCCATCACACTCCTGACTTGTGCCTTGTAGATGGTGGAAAGGCTTTGTGGAGTCAGAAGGTGAGTCGCTCGCTGCAGAATACCCAGCCTCTGACCTGCTCATGTAGCCACGGTATGTGTGTGGCTGGTCCTGTTAAGTTTCTGGTCAATGGTGACTCCCAGGATGTCGATGGTAGGGGGTTCAGCGATGATAATGCCATTGAATGTCAAGGGGAGGTGGTTAGACTCTCTCTTGTTGGAGATGGTCATTGCCTGGCACAAATGTTACTTGCCACTTATCAGCCCAAGCCTGGATGTTTTTCAGGTCTTGCTGCATACGAGCTCGGACTGCTTCATTATTTGAGGTGTTGCGAATGGAACTGATCACTGTGCAATCAGCGAACATCCCCATTTCTGACCTTATGATGGAGGGAAGGTCATTGATGAAGCAGCTGAAGATGGTTGGACCTAGGACACTGCCTTGAGGAAGTCCTGCAGCAATGTCCTGGGGCTGAGATGATTGGCCTCCAACAACTACTACCATCTTCCTTTGTGCTAGGTATGACTCCAGCCACTGGAGTGTTTTCCCCAATTCCCGTTGACTTCAATTTTGCTAGGGCTCCTTGGTGCCACACTGTCAAATGCTGCCTTGATGTTAACTCACCTCACCTCTGGAATTCAGCTCTTTTGTCCATGTTTGGACCAAGGCTGTAATGAGGTCTGGAGCCGAGTGGTCCTGGCGGAACCCAAACTGAGCATCGGTGAGCAGGTTATTGGTGAGTAAGTGCCGCTTGATAACACTGATGACGACACCTTCCATCACTTTGCTGATGATTGAGAGTAGACTGATGGGGCGGTAATTGGCCGGATTGGATTTGTCTTGCTTCTTGTGGACAGGACATACCTGGGCAGTTTTCCACATTGTCGGGTAAATGCCAGTGTTGCAGCTGTACTGAAACAGCTTGGCTAGAGGCGCGGCTAGTTCTGGAGCTCGAGTCTTCAGCACTACAGCTGTGATGTTGTCGAGGCCCAAAGCCTTTGTTGTATCCAATGCACTCAGCCGTTTCTTGATATCACATGGAGTGAATCGAATTGGTTGATGACTGGCGTCCGTGATGGTGGGGATATCGGGAGGAGGCAGAGATGTATCATCCACTCGGCACTTCTGGCTGAAGATGGTTGCAAACACTTCACAGCCTTGTCTTTTTCACTCACGTGCTGGACTCTGCCATCGTTGAGGATGGGGATGTTCACGGAGCCGCCTCCTCCCGTTAGTTGTTTAATTGTCCACCACCATTCATGACTGGATGTGGCAGGGCTGCAGAACTTTGATCTGATCTGTTGGTTGTGGAATCGCTTAGTTCTGTCTATAGCATGTTGCTTCCGCTGTTTAGCATGCATATAGTTCTGTGTTGCAGCTTCACCAGGTTGGCACCTCATTTGTTTTTTTAGGTACGCCTGGTGCTGCTCCTGGCATGCTCTTCTACACTCCTCATTGAACCAGGGTTGATCCCCTGGCTTGTTGGTAATGGTAGAGTGAGGAATATGCCGGGCCGTGAGGTTACAGATTGTGCTGGAATACAATTCTGCTGCTGCTGATGCCCAGTTTTGAGCTGCTAGATCTGTTCTGAATCTATCCCATTTAGCACGGTGGTAGTGCCACACAACACGTTGGATGGTGTCCTCAGTGTGAAGACGGGACTGCGTCTCATTCAGAAGGTAGTTCTATATATTGTTCACTCACGAAGCACCGAAAAGCAGTCCCTATTTTAGCATCATTACACTGTCAAATGCACACCAACAGTAAACATCAGATCAAGGTGGCACAACAGTCACAGCCTTCTTTAAACTGAAATGAAAACAGAAAAAGCTGGAAACACTCAGGTCGGGTAGCATTTGTGGATAGAGAGTGGACAAATCTGAGCTTCGGGACTGTGGAGTGGAAGAAATTACCAGAGAACAGGTCGAGGGGAAGGAGAGGGGAAAACACACAGTAAAGTGCTTAAGTGGAGAACAGGAGATGGTTAAATAGTAGAAGTGACATACAAGTGAGACAAGGAGGCCTAATGAGAGAAATCAAAGACATACAAGACACAGACGGGTAGAAACCGGTTCGTTTCCCATCACCCCTCTGCAGATGTGCATGTGGCTGTTTAACCTGGCAACTGACAGACTGTAAAGGACAGAAGTCTCTCAGAGAATCAGAAGCAGCTCCCCCAGAGTTCATACCATTGAAAGCATCCTGAAATGCAGGTATGCAAATGGTGCTGTGCAAAAGGGAAGATTCTCACAGCTTTATTGATGTATGCAAGTGTTACATTTGCAGAGATCAACATCAACATTTTGACACGATGCTGTATAGTTTGTTAACATGCTCTCATGAAGGAGATGGGTTTGAGCCGCACTCCAGGACTGGAGCACGTAATTTAGGCCAACACTCCAGTGCAGCACTGAGGGAGTGCTCCTATCTTGTCCAAGCCCGTGGGGAATCATCTGACGGCCACCCTTCGATGGGATATTAAACAGAAAACCTATCTGCCTGCTCAGGGAGCTTAACGATCTCTGGGTACGACGTGAAGAGCAGGGCTTGCTCTTGGGTGCCCTGGACTCCTGGCTGATATTCATTCCTCGGCCAAAGGAAGATTAACCAGTCAGTCATTTCCCCATTATTTGGAGGATCTTGTTATGTGAAGAAAGACTGTCAGGTTTACTGACATAGCAATAATTCAGTTCAAGTAATTTGCTGGATGGGATTTGCTTTGAAACATCCCAAGGTGAGTGACATGGTTTTTTCTTTTCTAAGTGTAATATTGCATCCCTGAAACATCTCATTGGAAGTGAAATTCTAGACTGAAAACTCCCCAATATTAATACAAAGACCCACAAAGGGACGATTTTATCTCTTTTGCATCATATCAATGACCAAATTCTGCAACAAACACTGGTCGACACGCCTATATTATGAACCATCTGTTGATGTTGTCTATGTTTGACCAGTTTTGTGCGATTAAATTGATCCCTTCATCCCAGTCTTCCTCATCTCCCCTTTGTCTAACTTGCACTAAAATATTCAAAAAAAGGGAGACACAAAATCACAGAGCAGCGAGTTCATCATCGGTGATACAAACATTGCTAGAATCCATTATTAGGGCCAGAGTAATTGAGCTCTGGGAAAAGTATAAGCTGATTATAGAGAGCGTCAACATGGCTTTGTGAAAGGTAAGTCATATCTAACCAACCGCAGAGAGTTCTGTGGCAGAATCAATTTTCAAAACGCATTTCTTAAGGTTCCACACAAAAAATTACTCAGTAAAACAGAGGGGATAATATTGGCCCAGACACCAGGAGCAGTCTCTGCTAAACAGGGAAGCAATGGAAAGGAGGACAGGAATACATTATACTGGAAAACCACGGATGCCGAATAATTGAGGTGCATAAAAGGAAAATAGATTGCCAGGAAGGAAGGGTATTAAGGGATATGGAGAGGGGGCATCGGATTGTATTAAAGGGGAGAGCTGCCAAACAAAATCATGGGGCAGGTTTGATGGGCCGAAATGCCTCCTCCTGTTCATATTTTCCCACCTCACCTGTGACATTTGATTGACAGGGCTGTTGACCAATGAGTTATGAGGTAGGGCAGACTCCCAACTAATGGGGTAAAGGTTTGGATAAAGGGAAGCCAGGTTTGGGTTTCTCATTTTTAAAAGCAGGGCGTAACAGCAATGTCCTGACTGGCCAGAACACAGCCTCCTGCTGCACGCGCCGCAGAATATCAGCCCCACCTCGAGTATCAGAGATTAAACAGGAGGGGGGCCCAGCAAGCAACCACACAAATCGACCCTGGTGCCATCCAAGGGAGCAGCCTGGAACTTAAACGGTCAGCATACTGCTCTCTATAAAGGGGCAGTAGAATACCCAGGGCCAGTGACCTGACCTGGCAGTATCAGCTAACAAGGCCCAAGTAGGATTACAAACGAGCACATATATATTTCTTTCCATATACAGGGTGTGCAAGGAGTAAGACTTCATAAATTACATATCTGTCGTCTTGAACACAAAGGATCGACTATATTCCATGGTGTATAACTATACATGCCTATATAGATATATATATACTACAAGGAGAGTGGCAGCAACAATCACTTGAACCTTAGTTAAGCAAACATTCTTCTGTGCAAGCCTGGACAGTGAGCTATTTGAACGTGGGGATCATCACTTCGGAGGCCAATCCTGTCCTCATCAGATATCCACCTGTGCCCTTTTCAGCACTGGAACAAAACATAGCAAATAGGAATGGGAGCCCTGGCTTAATTTCTTTTTGCCTTTTGCCTTTCCTTAGTCCAGGTACAGAGGTCAAATTACAGCATCTCCCTTACTGTTTGCCTCCATAGCATTGAGGCCAGGTCAACAGTAAGTCACTAGCGGTTGGGACATTGAGTGTGTCGGCTATATAAATGCAAAAAAAAATTCAGCTAGAGCTTGAAGGAAAGTTTTACAGGGCTATGGGGAAATTGAGGGGGAGTGGGACTAATTGGATAACTCCTTCCAAGAACCCGATACAGTGGTGTCCAGAATAATTAATGTTAGATAGTGTCAGACACAGACGTGTCTCAGATTATGGGGTGACTGTGTAATCAATGCACTTTTTAAATGTCTTGGGCTAAATGATACAGGACACAATAGATTCAGACCAGCTGAGTTTTATAATTAAGTGTGAGTGAGTTACCTCGATGATGCGATCCTGAGGCAGCAGTCCGGAATGTTCTGCGGGAGAGTCCGGGTCCACGGCCCGGATATACTGACCAGTCTTCAACTTCTCACTGTGGAGGTTGAAGCCATAACCGTTGGAGCCTTTCTGCATACGACAGAGACGAGGGCGCAGCTCTCTCTGGGGATCAGGCACCTCCTGAAATCACAACACCACACCTCATTAAAAAGAGTAGAGGGAATGGAGATTACAGAATCCAGTAACAGACAAGGCAAAAAAGGACACACAAACTATCAAAAAATAACGTACTTTTATACAGCTGAAAGGTGTATGGGGAGGGACAATCCAGTGGAGACCCTCAGTCTACCTGCTCAAGAGGGACTTGAACCCACAACCTTCCGACTCAGAGGTGAGACACCAATGTCTGACTCTGACCCTGAGTCAAGGCTAACATCTATAGAGAATGATAGAAATTATAGCACAGGAGGAGGCCAATCAGCCCAGCGCTGGCTCTTCAACAGGAGCTCTTTGCCGACCCCCCCACCACCATGGCCAAATAGGATGCAAGCCTTCACCACGTCGGCCCACATATGAGGAATGGTCACTCGGGGCAGTAGCAGAGAGAAATCAGCTCCCATTGGGCTCTCACCCAACTACAGAAAACCATCAGGAGAGGGGGACAAAAGCTGTCACTGGGCACTGTAGAAATGTACGAGCACAGGGACATCTCCCTCCTCCACACCACGTTCAATTAAGAGCCAGACAGGATTGCCGAGAAGTAATTAGAAAAGTTGGGAATGGAGGAGTGATGAGCAGACGGAGGGTCACTCGTACACTGGTGAGCTGACCATGGTCTTTGACTGGTGTCAGCGGGCAACTCAATAGTTTACACAACAACTGCTGCTCGAGTCAGGGCCCCTAAGGTCCTTCTGGGTTAGTACATCGTCTGAAAACTAGTCCAGTGGAAGTGCAGTTGTCCATTTCCGTGGGCCAGTGTAAGTTATACATAAAGATTATTAAGCTGTTACACATTGAACACACCTACAGATTTATAAACCTACGAGCTGCAGAGAGAATAGTGGCTGATTCTTCACCCCTCCTCAGCCCAGGCACCGCAAGAAATTCTAAATACCCAGCCAAAAGATGGGCCCCCATGCAAATATGTGTTGTACAAAAGTAGTATATTGTGATATGATTTGCTTTATTATTAGTGCAGTGTGGAAACAGCCTCTTCGGCCTATTTCTTTGAGCATTTTACAACATGTTTATGTTTTAATAGATCGACAGGGGGAGGGGGTTGTGCGGGGATATGGAGGGTCCCTGAATGTTCTTGGTGTCCAGGAATTCTTAATCTGGCTGTGGATTGAAGAACATAAATGGGCCATTAATAGTAAACCTGGTTACAGTGCGTTAACCAGAGGGAGCACAGTTCAATCTACCAACCATCTGCTCCAGTGCATCGTCTACAAGACTCCGCAATTGAGGGTAAACACGCACATTTCCAATCAACATTCACGTCTTCAATACACTCCTGGAACAGTTCATCCCGTTTGCCCCGACTCACCACTCCTGTCCCAAAGGTAGTGACTCGACGTGGGATACGGGTTCCACAGGTGCCAGCTGCCCTCGACTACCTCACGCAAATGGTCACCCTTCATGTGAGCAGGCTATTTGACCATGATGGCAGAGGGATGATGTATCATCGTTCTGCACCCAGCTGACGCCCATCCACACACTCTCTCCCCACCCCACCCATTAGATCAATGGTGATCAGATTGACCGACAATGGCCGATTTTTCCCCACCCTAATATACCCAGAGGTGAACAATGACCCCTGCATCTCGGACCCAACAGACAACCAATCAGGACTGGGACCTGTCAGGCCCGTGTAGCCCAGGACCACAATGGGCATTCCCAACCTTAGGGCGAGCCTTCAGGCAAAGGGACTATAACTGATGGTCAAAACCCTCGCAGACCCCACACAGGGGAGGCTTAATCTTTATAAAACACCTTCAACTGAGCATGCGATAGAGGGCCAAGAGTATGCACATCACACATCTGCTCAAACCGGCAACTGTACAGAAATCCTTCATACAGTTTGGTGCATAGGAACAGGAGTAGGCCATTCAGCCCCTCGTGCCTGCTCCGCCATTTGATAAGATCATGGCTGATCTGTGATCTAACTCCATATACCTGCCTTTGGCCCATATCCCTTAATACCTTTGGTTGTCAAAAAGCTATCTATCTCAGATTTAAATTTAGCAATTGAGCTAGTATCAATTGCCGTTTGCGGAAGAGAGTTCCAAACTTCTACCACCCTTTGTGCGTAGAAATGTTTTCTAATCTCGCTCCTGAAAGGTCTGGCTCTAATTTTTGGACTGTGCCCCTTACTCCTAGAATCCCCAACCAGCGGAAATAGTTTCTCTCTATCCACCCTATCCGTTCCCCTTAATATCTTATAAACTTCGATCAGATCACCCCTTAACCTAATAAACTCTAGAGAATACAATCCCAATTTGCGTAATCTCTCCTCGTGACTTAACCCTTGAAGTCTGGGTATCATTCTAGTAAACCTACGCTGCACTCCCTCCAAAGCCAATATGTCCTTCCAAAGGTGCGGTGCCCAGAACTGCTCACAGTACTCCAGGTGCGGTCTAACCAGGGTTTTGTATAGCTGCAGCATAACTTCTGCCCCCTTGTACTCTAATCCTCTAGATATTAAGGCCAGCATTCCATTAGCCTTCTTGATTATTTTCTGCACCTGTTCATGACACTTCATTGATCAATGTGCCTGTACCCCTAGGTCCCTTTGGACATCTACTGTTTTTAAACTTTTTACCATTTAGAAAGTACCCTGTTCTATCCTTTTTTGATCCAAAGTGGATGACCTCACATTTGTCTACATTGAATTCCATTTGCCACAGTTTTGCCCATTCACCTAATCTATCAATATCGCTTTGTAATTTTATGTTTTCATCTACACTGCTTACAATGCCACCAATCTTTGTGTCATCGGCAAACTTAGATATGAGACTTTCTATGCCTTCATCTAAGTCGTTAATAAATATTGTGAATAATTGAGGCCCCAAGACACATCCCTGCGGGACTCCACTAGTCACATCCTGCCAATGTGAGTACCTACCCATTATCCCTACTCTCTGTTGCCTTTTGCTCAGCCAACTTCCTAACCAAGTCTGTACTTTTCCCTCGATTCCATGGGCTTCTATCTTAGCTAACGGTCTCTTATGTGGGACTTCATCAAATGCCTTCTGGAAGTCCATATAAATAACATCCATTGACATTCCCCTGTCCACTACTTTAGTCACCTCTTCAAAAAATTCAATCAGGTTTGTCAGGCACGACCTACCTTTCACAAATCCATGCTGGCTCTCTCTGATTAACTGAAAATTCTCGAGGTGTTCAGTCACCCTATCCTTAATTATCGGCTCCAGCATTTTCCCCACAACAGATGTTAGGCTAACTGGTCTATAATTCCCCGGTTTCCCTCTCTCTCCTTTCTTAAAAAGCAGGGTGACATGTGCAATTTTCCAATCTCGAGGGACAGTTCCTGAATCGAGAGAACTTTGAAAGATTATAGTTGGGGCATCTGCAATGTGCTCACCTACTTCCTTTAAAACCCTGCGATGGAAACCATCTGGTCCTGGGGATTTGTCACTCTTTAGTGCTATTATTTTCTTCATTACTGTTGCTTTACTTATATTAATTTTATCGAGTAACTGTCCCCGATTCAGTATTAGTTTTCTTGGGATTTCCGGCATGCTATCCTCTTTTTCTACTGTAAATACTGACGCAAAGTAATCGTTCAACATGTCCGCCATTTCCCCATTGTCAATGACAATATCCCCACTATCAGTTTTTAAGGGGCCAACACTGCTCCTGACCACCCTCTTTTTCCTAATGTAACTATAAAAGTTCTTCGTATTGGTTTTGATATCCCTTGCAAGTTTCTTTTCATGCTCTCTTTTTGTAGCTCTTACTATCTGTTTTGTGACCCTTTGTTGATCTTTGTATCTTTCCCATTCGCCAGGATCTGTGCCATTTTTTGCCTTTTTGTAAGCCCTTTCCTGATGTCTTATACTGTCCCTTACCTCTTTAGTTGTCCATGGCTGTTGTGAAACTCTGCACCATGAGTCTGCAGACACGATGCCTAAGCTGCATGGTACAGTACAAGTACCAGACCCGAGTCCAAGCCCCAGGGAGGTGGTGATAGAGCAAAAGCAAGACTTCAAAAATGGAAAGATATACGATGCTTTGACAAATCAGTAGAGAATTCTTCAGTCAGTTTTTTTTTATTCATTCATGGATGTGGGCGTCGCTGGCAAGGCCAGTATTTATTGCCCATCCCTAATTGCCCTTGAGAAGGTGGTGGTGAGCCGCCTTCTTGAACCGCTGCAGTCCGTGTGGTGAAGGTTCTCCCACAGTGCTGTTGGGAAGGGAGTTCCAGGATTTTGACCCAGTGACGATGAAGGAACGGCGATATATTTCCAAGTCGGGATGGTGTGTGACTTGGTGGAGAACGTGCAGGTGGTGTTGTTCCCATGTGCCTGCTGCCCTTGTCCTTCTAGGTGGTAGAGGTCAGGGTTTGGGAGGTGCTGTAGAAGAAGCCTTGTTGAGTTGCTGCAATGCATCCTGTAGATGGTACACACTGCAGCCACGGTGCGCCGGTGGCGAAGGGAGTGAATGTTTAGGGTACCAATCAAGCGGGCTGCTTTGTCCTGGATGGTGTCAAGCTTCTTGAGTGTTGTTGGAGCTGCACTCATTCAGGCAGTGGAGAGTATTCCATCACACTCCTGACTTTTGCCTTGTAGATGGTGGAAAGGCTTTGGGGAGTCAGGAGGTGAGTCACTCGCTGCAGAATACTCAGCCTCTGATCTGCTCTTGCAGCCATGGTATTTATGTGGCTGGCCAGTTAAGTTTCTGGTCAATGGTGACCCCCAAGATGCTGATGGTGGGGGATTCGGCGATGGTAATGCCATTGAATGTCAAGGGGAGGTGGTCAGACTCTCTCTTGTTGGAGATGGTCATTGCCTGGCACTTGTCTGACACAAATGTTACTTGCCACTTATGAGCCCAAGTCTGGATGTTGTCCAGGTTTTGCTGCATGTGGGCACAGACTGCTTCATTATCTGAGGGGTTGCGAATGGAACTGAACACTGTGCAATCATCAGCGAACATCCCCACTTCTGACCTTATGATGGAGGGAAGGTCATTGATGAAACAGCTGAAGATGGTTGGGCCTAGGACACTGCCCCGAGGAACTCCTGCAGCAATGTCCTGGGGCTGAGATGATTGGCCTCTAACAACCACTACCATTTTCCTTTGTGCTAGGTATGACTCCAACCACTGGAGAGATTTCCTCCTGATTACCACTGACTTCAATATTACTAGGGCTCCTTGATGCCACACTCGGTCAAATGCTGCCTTGATGTCAAGGGCAGTCACTCTCACCTCACCACCTTCATCGGACACAGTGTGAACTCCATTTGGAATCCAGGCGACTGGCTGTGATTGGATGTTCCAGTCTTTCTCTTGTCCAGGGCAATTACAATCGTAGCGAGAGAGCGAGAAGAGCCACTCCAACAGGAATCACAGCCGGGACTTCCCAGGGCGAGGCTACAGTATCAGGCAAATAAATGAGCCATTTTGGCTGCGGACAGACACTATTTCAGCTTCCACATCTGCTGATTGGTGCTTAGGGCCAGTTAATGACAGGGAATGTTGTACGTAACAAGCATCACTCGTAACATTCCCCTCATATAAACTGTTCTGTCGTTACCAACTGGTCTTAAAAACTGTGTATTTATGGATATGGATTCGCAAGAGCGACAGAAAAGCCGCGCTCACTTAAACCCCTACGGAGCCATGTTCTTCATGGTGACAGAGATCCTCTGCTGGTCTGGTGAACAAGAGCCAGAAGGTCCCGCATTCAATTACAGGACGGAGTTAGAATCATAGAATGATACAGCACAAAAGGAAGCCATTTGGCCCATCGTACCTGTGCCGGCTCTTTGAAAGAGCTATCCAATTAGTCCCACTCCCCCTGCTCTTTCCCCATAGCCCTGTAAATTTTTCCTTTTCAGGTATTTATAGAATTTCCTTTTGAAAGTTATTATTGAATCTGCTTCCATCACCCTTTCAGACAGTGGATTCCAGGTCACTGTCAGCAGAGATTAACCGAGATACACTGAGTTAGTTACACTGGTCTCAGTGTCTCCAAGGGAGGAGAGTCAGCCAGGGTTTCCATTGTAACCATCCAGTGGACCCCCAACGCCCCCCTCACCAATCTGGAAAGGGCAGGTGTTTGGACAAGACAGGGGTTGGCTGCGGGCTCCTTCATGGCAAACTAGCCTGCTGACAGTCTGGACTCATTCGATTGAAGATAAGGAACAAAAGCAAATAAGACAAGAGTGACAAGCCACTGCCAGTCTCAATGGTTTGTTTGACCATCGCATTCAAACACTGTCGCTCAGTCCTCCCAACTCCACTCAACCAGCAATCTCAGAGAGATCCCTTCAAACCATCACAGAAACCTTTTGAAGTCTTCTTATTGCTTTAAAAAAATTCCCATCGGAAAACAGAGCAGGCTCTGCTCCGTTAAAACTGGAACGCAACTGCAGGAAGCAAATTAAGATGTTTAGGTTCCTTGCTCTCTCCGAGGGAGGGGCAGTTGCTGCCAAAGCTATAACTTATCAGATTGGCTCCAACTAGAAAGAGCGCTTGGTCACGTAGCAGCAGAGCAAGGGGACATATAGCCTCTAGCCCCAGAGTCTCCACACAGATAATCAGTGAATGACAATGCACTTTATGGAAACACACCACTCCAAACCAGAATACTTCCTAGTTTACAAGATGGTTGGGTTCTTCTGGTCCCAGCACACCTTGTACTCACATTAATGCAATTACTAATCTTAAAAAATAAACACACGAGGAAAGAAAAGAGACATTGTCTCTCTTCACCACTGCCCCCCTACCCCCTCACCAAGAGCTACCCAGGGGACAGAGCATCAAAGGTACAGATTTACTTCAGCCTCATGAGTAAAACATTGGTGGATTTTTGACTGAATTCCAAGTTGTAATTCAGTCTATTCTGCAGATAATGAACTTAGATGCCTAGATTTTATTTTGTTTTGCTTAATATTAACTTCACATCACTGAAGGAGTCAGCTCCCCCGGAACCATTGAATCTGATCTGTAGGACTGGAATCTCAGCAATAAAATGGGGCACCAGGCATTCCAACATAAGAAATAGGAGCAGGAGTAGGCTGTACGGCCCCTCGAGCCTGCTCCACTATTAAATACAATAGTGGCTGATCTTCAACCTCAACTCCACTTTCCCGCCCTATCCCCATATCCCTTGATTCCCTTAGTGTCCAAAAATCTGTCGATCTCGACCACAGAGCACCCACAGCCCTCTGGGGTAGAGAATTCCAAAGATTCACAACCCTCTGAGGGAAGACATTTTTCCTCACCTCAGTCCTAAATGGCCGACCCCTTATCTTGAGACTATGACCCCTAGTTCTAGACTCTCCATCCAGTGGAAACAGCCTCTCGGTATCTACCCTGTCTAACCCTCGAAGAATTTTATATGTTTCAATGAGATCACCTCTCATTCTTTAAAACTCCAGAAAATATAGGCCCATTTTACATAATATGGCAGGGAACAAACTAAAGAGGGACACGGCGACCCTCACCACCCCCCGCCCCCACCCCAGGGGAAACAACCAAATCACCTCCCTACACCCCAGGGGAAACAACCAAATCACCTCCCTACACCCCAGGGGAAACAACCAAATCACCTCCCTACACCCCAGGGGAAACAACCAAATCACCTCCCTACACCCCAGGGGAAACAACCAAATCACCTCCCTACACCCCAGGGGAAACAACCAAATCACTCCCTCAGGAACGTGCATTACTGCGAGGTCAGGTATCAGCGCAATCTTCAGTTACCACTGGGTGACCACACACATTTGATCAAGTCACAGCCGTGCGCAAAGACTTGCAGAATTATCACTGTAGTGTATCGCCAGAGGGCCACAGTCGGCCGCCGGGCCGCCAGAGGGCCACAGTCGGCCGCCGGGCCGCCAGAGGGCCACAGTCGGCCGCCGCGCCGCCAGAGGGCCACAGTCGGCCGCCGGGCCGCCAGAGGGCCACAGTCGGCCGCCGGGCCGCCAGAGGGCCACAGTCGGCCGCCGGGCCGCCAGAGGGCCACAGTCGGCCGCCGGGCCGCCAGAGGGCCACAGTCGGCCGCCGCGCCGCCAGAGGGCCACAGTCGGCCGCCGCGCCGCCAGAGGGCCACAGTCGGCCGCCGCGCCGCCAGAGGGCCACAGTCGGCCGCCGCGCCGCCAGAGGGCCACAGTCGGCCGCCGCGCCGCCAGAGGGCCACAGTCGGCCGCCGCGCCGCCAGAGGGCCACAGTCGGCCGCCGCGCCGCCAGAGGGCCACAGTCGGCCGCCGCGCCGCCAGAGGGCCACAGTCGGCCGCCGCGCCGCCAGAGGGCCACAGTCGGCCGCCGCGCCGCCAGAGGGCCACAGTCGGCCGCCGCGCCGCCAGAGGGCCACAGTCGGCCGCCGCGCCGCCAGAGGGCCACAGTCGGCCGCCGCGCCGCCAGAGGGCCACAGTCGGCCGCCGCGCCGCCAGAGGGCCACAGTCGGCCGCCGCGCCGCCAGAGGGCCACAGTCGGCCGCCGCGCCGCCAGAGGGCCACAGTCGGCCGCCGCGCCGCCAGAGGGCCACAGTCGGCCGCCGCGCCGCCAGAGGGCCACAGTCGGCCGCCGCGCCGCCAGAGGGCCACAGTCGGCCACTGGAAGTGTAAAGTAGGGAAGAAAAATTGGCAACACACATACTCCACGAAGAGTGTTGAAATAGCTAAGGAGGAGGCAGAGACTCGCGGGAGTCTTAGTAGACTCAACACTCAACATGCATTGTTCAACCAATGCCGAGCATACAAAGCCCATCCTTTAGGCCAAGACAGCAGTGTACAAGTCAGAGAAAGTCCTGATCAAACTGTACAGGTCAGACTACACCTTACATACTGTGTGCAGTAGTGGTTGCAAAGACTCAAAGGAGACACTAAAAGGTGTCAGCCATGGATTAGGGGTAGCACTCTCCCCTCTGAGACAGAAGGTCGTGGGTTCAAGTCCCACTCCAGACACTTGAGCACAAGATCTGGGCTGACACTCCAGTGCAGTACTGAGGGAGTGGTGCGCTGTCGGAGGTGCTATCTTTCCGATGAAATGTTAAACTGAGGCCCCGCCTGCCCTCTCAGGTGGGTGTAAAAGATCCCACGGCACTATTTGACGATGAGCAGGGGAGTTGACTCTGGTGTTCTGGCCACTATTTATCCCTCAACCAACATCACTAAAACTGATTATCTGGTGATTTATCGCATTGCTGCTCGTGGTGGCATGCTGTGTGCAAGTTCGCTGCTACGTGTCCTACATTACAACAGAGACTAGACTTCATAAGTACGTCAGTGGCTGTAAGCAGCTTTGGGCACACGCACGGTACACACAAGCACACAGAAGGTCAGGAGGTCAACACTCATACCAGCCATATGGGGATTAACTGAATTCAGCTGCTTAAGACAATCATTGGGACTGGCGGGTATCTCAAGACAAGACCGAGCCGCAGAGAGGACTCGGGACAGGTCTCCTTGGAGCAGGAATAATGCAACGGGTATGTGTTTTTCCTTTCAGTGCTGCTGACAGGTTGAACCGCTAACTAAAGATCCAAGAATTCTCTGCATGTTAAACATGGGGCCAGTACAGGGACATCTCAGCAGGAGACAGCCAATGATGCTTCCCGCAGACTTTCAGAGATGCGACTGCCAGCAGTGCCAAGTGTGAGCACCGGAGCTGGGGCACAATTCAGGTCCGAGGCTTTCTTCTATTCTCCACTGAAGTTAAAGTAAAGCACGCACCTGGCTTTTTCTAAAGGGAAGTTTTTGGCTAGTTTAAAAAGGATTAGGAAGGAACATTCCGAAGGGCAGTCAGGCCCAGCAGTGCTGAAGTTTAGCGGTCAGCGTGACATTCTGGCACAACCTGCACATTTCAGAAACGTGCGCCTGTGCCGGTACCAAGTAACAGCGAGTCTACTGAAGTGGCAAAGTCAAAGCAGAACCTCGGGGACCATTTGCTTTAGGAAGCCCTGCTCAAACCACACCAGGGAAAGTGACACAGCTCGCAAAATCAATCATAGAATCAGACAGCACAAAAGGAGGCCATTCAGCCCATCATGCCTGTGCCAGCTCTTTGAAATAGCCATCCAATTAGTCCCACTCCCCCTGCCCTTTCCCCATAGCCCTGCAAATTTTCCCCCCTTCAAATATTTATCCAAAGTTATAATTGAGTTTGTTTCCACCGTCCTTTCAGGCAGTGCATTCGCAGATCACCATTAGCTCCTTTTATCCGTGGTGGCCGGGGTCCCAAACCAGCCCCAGTTATCAAGGTGAACTCTTATCTATTGACTGTAGCTCGCCCCCAAGCAATGATGAGTTTGGAGGATTCTCGGCCAGGTTCTTATGTACACTTTGACGCAAACCGGGAGTCAGCCTTATAAAGATGATTAGTGTGGGATGTGAAACATTCACACTGCACTCTGATGTAGTTCACAGAACAGGGTCAAAGCCTGTTGTTGGGCCAGAATCTAAGGGTTTTATTCAGAGTCTAGCCTATGCCAAATCTGAGGGTTGCCAACTCTGGTTGGACGTATTCCTGGAGATTTCATCACATGACTTCCCACCGCCCCACCCCAGTCAAGCAGCCTTCCCCCCACCCCCCCCGTTTCCAATATTTCTATAACCAATAAACAAAAGCATTCAAAAAATATGAAAACACACCCATTTTTTAAAAAATGTCCCTTTGATCGTCCTCCTGGTTTGCTCGCAGCAGTGTCCTGGAGCTTCATCTTCAATTCCTGGAGACTACAGGGCAGTCCTGGAGTGTTGGCAACCCCACTGGGACTGCACATTTCTTACATGAAGTGCCTGAGATGGAAAGCATTCCATTCTCACCTCCAGCAAAAAAAACACAAAAAAGCTAACATTTACCCGTGCCACTCAGTTTTATTTTAAGGTTAATATTCGAGTTACTGGTTAATATGCAGAAAGGCAAATGATTGGAACTGGTGTGACTGGGTGCAGAAGGAAAGGTCATGGGCTGGGGATTTCTGGAACCCGCACAGGAAGATGATCATTTGTCTAATAGAAGCTGTGCAAGAAATCTGCTTGCATACAGCCATACAATGCAGGAGGAAATCTATTGGGACTGGACGGTGGAAATGGGCTGTTGCTCTTGGCTCTGCTCAGCCTTCCTCCTTGCCTCTCCCCGTTGTTGTTTTCTGTACTTTCTCCAGGCTGGAGGTTAAATCGAGATCAGCTTCAAATCCACACCAATTTCGTGATTGGCGACTACAGCCTCCGAAAACTGGCACACTTGGAACATTAACCGGTTATTTCTCCTGTTGCCGTCACCAGAATCTAACACGGTGTCCAATTGGCTTATGCTGATGTACAGACAGACTGATGGATTGGCCCAAGTTTTAATCATTAAATTTTGCTCGAGTGCCTGTTGCCTATAGAATCTAAGAGTGGGCATGCACTTGTTCTTAAATAAAGACATCTCGTACTGACGATTACCAGCATGCCTAAGCTCCTCCTGCCAAATGCGTTCTCATCTGCTCTTATCCTATCAGATACTAAAGTAAGTGACCTTCTCTGGACAGACTGCACAGGGTTTCCTTCACATACACACTCAAGAAAGAAAGAAAGACTTGCATTTATAAAGCACTTTACAGCCAATTAAGTACTTTTGAAGTGTAGTCACTGTTGTAATGTAGGAAATGCGGCAGCCAATTTGCACACAGCAAGATCCCACAAACAGCACTGTGATAACGACCAGATAATCTGTTTTAGTGACGTTGGTTGAGGGATAAATATTAGCCAGGACACTGGGGAGAACTCCCCTGCTCTTTTTCCAATAGTGTTATGGGAACTTTTACATCCACCAGACCCAGCACAGTGGAGTTGCGTCACATGCTCATGCACTGTCCCCACACGAGCACTTTCCATAGCAGGGATCACTGGCAGGCAATCCAGATGCCGCCCCTCGTCTTCCCCATCCCCCAAATTCAGAGTGCTGAGCTCTGCTGACGCACCAGGGACAGAATGAGGGATCTTTCTCTAGAAGAGATGCCACTTAACATCTGGCCTGGGCCGCCGCCAGTTTAAGATCAGATTTATTTTAGGATTTCTTAAACAATACATTAAACAAACAGATTCCAAATCTGGACACGACCTCTTAATTTTTCGCACTTTACTCTCAAAATACTTTTGAAATCCATGAAGCACTGAGACCTCTCCAATTTTACTGCCTACTCATCACAAGACAAGACAGTGTGGATGGCTCAGAAGTTGCGTTCAAGATCAATGGAAAGCTAAAACAATTTAAGGAATGCTGACAATATAGTATTGATTGCAGATACAAAACAGGTTACAAGGCACCGCGGAAGAGGGGGAGATAAGGGACAGAAACACCGATGTAAGTCTGCGTGTGTGCTACATTCATGCTTTAGAGCACAGTGACGGATTCAGAGAACCTCAGCTGTCCCCGACAACAGTGACTGTGTGAATGAGATGTATATTACAGGTGGTTCATAGAATCACAGCACACAGGTGGTGGCTATTCGGCCCACCGTGTCTGCGCCAGCTCTTTGAAAGAACTATCCAAGTAGATCCACTCCCCTGTTCTTTCCCCGTGGCCCTATTTATCAAATTCCCTTTTGAACATACGAAAATGTGAAATTGACAGGCAGGAGAAGACCAGCTGGTCCATCAAGCTTGCCCCACACCATGATGCCCTAAGTATCATGACTAGACACTTCTTCCCTCTCCCCCCCTAGCCATGTAAACTCCTGGGAGAGGCAAAAAAGAGAAAAAACCCAGAGCCAGTAAGGGAAAAAATACTCTGGAAAATTCCTCACCAACCCCCTCGAAACCGATGGGAAAGTGTTCCATTCCCTAGCACTAACATCCCTCACTTTCTTTCCCCTGGAGCAGAGAGGGTTAAGAGGTTCCCTGGTTCAGGTCTTAAAGATTAGGGAGGGTTATGAAGGCGTAAGTAGTGAGAGACAGTTCACATTGGGTCTGGTTGCAGGATTAGTAACAGGACGGCACAAAGTTAGGGCAATTACAAAAGGAACTAAACAGGTTAAGACAAAATAAAAATCTATAGTCACGCGGTGGCCAGAATGTGGAAATGACTATGACAAGTCCAGTCAAAGCAAAGGCTTTTAGAAGTGTATTAGATGGCTAGATGAGGAAAACAGGAATATTAAGGTGTATGGGGAGTGGGATTAGACTGGGTGGAATATTAAAGGGTACAAGGCGTGAGCAGGAGAGAGGGATTACGCTGGGTGGAATATTAAAGAGTGTGGGGAGGGAGCGAGAGTGCGATTAGACTGGATATTAATGGGAATGGGGAGTGAGCAGGATTATACTGGGAGGGATATTAAAGGGTACGGAGAGTGAGCAGGAGAGTGGGATTTGAATGGATGGGATATTAATATGGGGAGTGAGCAGGAGAGGGGGATTAGACTGGATGGGATATTAATGGGTACGGGGAGTGAGCAGGGACTGGGTTGAGACTGGGTGGGATATTAATGGGTACGGGGAGTGAGCAGGGACTGGGTTGAGACTGGGTGGGATATTAATGGGTACGGGGAGTGAGCAGGGACTGGGTTGAGACTGGGTGGGATATTAATGGGGACGGGGAGTGAGCAGGGACTGGGTTGAGACTGGGTGGGATATTAATGGGGACGGGGAGTGAGCAGGGACTGGGTTGAGACTGGGTGGGATATTAATGGGGACGGGGAGTGAGCAGGGACTGGGTTGAGACTGGGTGGGATATTAATGGAGACGGGGAGTGAGCAGGGACTGGGTTGAGACTGGGTGGGATATTAATGGGTACGGGGAGTGAGCAGGGACTGGGTTGGGACTGGGTGGGATATTAATGGGTACGGGGAGTGAGCAGGGACTAGGTTGAGACTGGGTGGTTCAAATGAGAGAACACCACAGACTTAGTGGGCCAAATAGGCAGTTTCTGTGCTCGAACAAGCTGGCAAGCATTAAAAACTTTTAAACGGTCAAAAGGATCAAATTTTAAGTACTCCTCGAATAGTGACAATCTAAGCATAGAGACAAGAGGAAGGAGACATCTCTGGTTTATAAATATTCCAGGGCCGTGAGACAGAGTCAAACCATTTCCCTTTTCCCAAGCTTAGCCTCTTGAACCAAAGTGATGTGTAACACTGCGACAATCCGTCCTTTCTCTGCTGTGCCCGTGCACATTTGCTAATGAGCAAACGCTCGGTTTGTGTCAGGATTCCAGATGCTCAGATAGTCAAAATTGGACTGAAATCAAGATTTCATATTCGTTTCATGAACTGCACAGAGTCACGTAACAGTCTGTAACACTACACTTGATTATTCTCAAAGCTGTATTCTTGTTGTTCTTTTATGATTCAGTATAAACAAAGTCCAGTGCTGCTGACCAATACTGAAACTCACTGAACTCCCCTTACACTGCCCCAATAATGCATCTCATTGATCTTCGGTGAAACATCCAATACTTTGCTACCCTCCCTCCTGAACTTTCCTCTCCTGCTAATGTTAGTATCTTTCCAATACCTCAAGGCAATTCCTGAGTCATAACACTGAGTATGGACAGGATATTCAGTCATGGCCGCTTCACAGTCAAGCCTGATCCTGTCCTCGACCAACACCCCAGCATAGTGTCAGCAAGCAGGAGTCACTGAATAGAATATCCAGAGCAGGAGCCCAGACTGATTCCTCCCCCCTCCACTTTCCCTGTGGATACAAAGGTCAAAGCACACTTACTGAGCTCACACCGCCCCAGCACGCCCCGGCTTTCCTAGTCTGAGCGGCTCAGGACCACAGGAAGCAGAGCCCCTATCCACCAAGTCAAATCAGGCTTCTAATGAAGAATCAATTTTGTGAAGCTCACTTTGCAAGCGAACTTCAAAATTTTGCTCATTTCAAATCAGAGGTTGTACTTGTAACCTTAGTAAGGGTGGGTGTAGGTTTAAAACTATACAGAGATCCACAGCAGACGAGGCCATTCGGCCCATTGAGTCTTTGCCAGCTTTTTGTTAGAGCCATCCTAAACTAATCCCACTGGCCCGTTTTCCCCATAGCCCTGTATCAATCCCAAAATAATCCCACTGCCCCGCTCTCTCCTCATAGCTCTGTATCAATCCCAAACTATTCCCACTGCCCCTCTCCCCATAGCCTTGTATCAATCCAAAACTAATCCCACTGCCTCACAACTCTCCCATAGTCCTATATCTTACTTTGCTTCAAATATTTATCCAATTTTCCCATAAAAAGATACAAGGGTCTCTGCCTCAACTACTCCCTGTGGCAAAGCATTCCATGCTCCAACAACTCTGAAGAAATTTCTCCTAACCACTCTCAAAAACCATTTTGAAGAGATAACCTCTCATCACTGACTCCCGAACCAAAGAAAATAGTCTTTCCATTTTCAGTTGATCAAAATGCTTCATAATTTGAAAAAAAAACTTTTGAATCTCCTCTTATCCTTCTCTGCTCCAGTATCTCGAGTCTCTCCACGGGGCTATATAGATTCTCATCCCTGACACCACCCTGATTAAAGGATCTAAGCCCAAATACACACTATAATTCAAATTGCTCATACTTCTCCCCCCTCCCCCACCCACCCATGTAATACTGGAACTTCCAAGACTCCATGTAGTGGGTTTAAGGTGTTTGGCAAAAGAACCAAAGGCAATATGAGGAAAAACTTTTTTACACAGCGAGTGGTTATGATCTGGAATGCACTGCCTTAGGGGGTGGTGGAGGCAGATTCAATCATGGCTTTCAAAAGGGAACAGGATAAGTACTTGAAAGGAAAAGGTTTGTAGGGCTATGGCGATAGGGCAGAGGTGTGGGACTAGCTGGATTGCTCATGCATAGAGCCTGCACAGACTCGATGGGCCAAATGGCCTCCTTCCGTGCTGTAACCTTTCTATGATTCTATGACTCTTCTCTATGTAGAAAAAACGAAATCATTTCTAATTGAAGTGTTAGCTTGGCTCAGTTGGTAGCAGGTTGTAGGTTCAAGCTTCATTCCAAGACGTCAGCACATGATCTAGGTCGATCCTTCACTGGAGTGCTGAGGGAGTGCTGCACCGTTCCGATGAGACGTTTAACTGAGGCGCTGTCTGCCTGCTCTGGTTGACGCAAAAGATCCCTTGACATTATTTGAAGAGCAAGGGATAACCCCTGGTGTCCTGGCCAATATTCTTCCTTCAACCAAATAGATTGCCATTGGTAGGACCTTGCTATTCACTAGCTAATTTTTATACTTGCCTACTCTTCAAAAGTAACCTGTTGATTGTGAAGCTCTTTGGGATGTCCCGAAGACATGAAAGGCACTGTATAAATGTTCTCTTTTTCATCTCTCCTCGGTCTCCATTAACTAATGCAGTCCTTATCCCCCCCAAGAAAGACCTGTTAATGTGCCCCCTCCCAGGCTAACTGAGCTTATCCTACTTCATACTGGAATTCAAACCCGCGGATGGATTACAGAGTCTGATCTAGACTGTCATTTCCCCATAACCTGCTGATCGTCACAGGTTTAACCAACAAATGTCAACAGTAGGTGCATTAATACTTAGTAACAAGCACACATGGCAGGGTTTGGACGCACTGTCAAAATATTTTGGTAATAATAGAACTGGAAGGAGGGAAACTGTCCTACTTCTCATTCCAGCTAAACTTGGAACCACATCAAAGCCATGAAAAACCACTCATTAAACACTTAACCTTCGGTCTCCTCAACAAACAGCAACTCCATTTAGCTCAAGTACCCAATCACCCTTAAACCACAATACAATTCACACATGCAAAAGTGGGCTTTACCAAGATTGGTGTCACCTAAGTTGGTAAGGGCAAAGGTAGTGTGTTACTGAGCCAGAGAGACAAGCGGTCCCAGGTTCGAGTCCTGATCTACACAGAGTGAGTGGATCTCAGCCAGGGTAGCAACTGGGAAACTAAACCTGGCCTCAGGGCCATTAGCGCTGATTCCCATTCCTGATAACGCAGCAAGAGCTGCTAGAAACTTAACACATGCAGACATTGGGCGAGGACTACATCAGGCTTGGCCGTGATATCCCACAGTCAAATAGAGATGCAACAACACAACCCAAATCACCATGTCCTAGGCAAGAGGCTGCAATAGAGGAGTCACTTTATCTACAACACAGGGAACTAACACATAGCCGCCGTCAGATTGTGCGAATTTAGATTTTAAACAATTTAGTGATCTTGTACCCAGTGCAACAAATTGCCTCTTGGCGTGGAGTCAGATGGACTGATCCAGACTGGATCACAGCTCTGGAAGCCGTTTCAAGTTGAAGCCTGAAGGCAGTGACTCACCAAACAAATACACTAGAAAAAAAAGAGGAAACCCCCTAGAACCCTGCTCACTATAAAACATTCTACTGATGCTTGTTAGTGCATGTGAGCAGGCCCAAGAAAACGGTCAATTAAAGCAGCTCGATACAAATGCAAAAACTCTTGCTTCAATTGTCAGATCTTTTTAAGTGTGGGGAGGTCACCAGCTGGGTGCACTTGCCAAGTTCCGAGAGGAGGGAACGGTACAATTGTGGAATTCAGCGCATGGGAAAGGGGAAAGAACAGAAGGAGCGGCTCAGAATAGACACAGGATAGAAAAAGTACTGCAGGCTAGATCAAATGATCCAGCCTAGGCACACAGGATGATCTGTTCCAGTTAGTGCTCTAGTACTAATCGTCCAGTACGCCACATACCATGCCACAAACCTCATTCTACTACAGTTAGCAGCTGGTACCTGGAATTAGTGTCGCCGCTAAGTTTTTGGGGTCTGTAGGTGAGAGGGGGGCTAACTATGTTATAGACCCCCACCCCCCAATACTCTAGATCAATATGACAGGTTGCAGCTCAGTGACACAGTGTCCAGTGGTCCAGGTATGGCAAATCTGCAGTATCCAACCCAAAAGAATAACTACGCACTGGAGCAATACATCTAAAGAGGGCCTGCACAGTAAACACAGCCCCTTCAAGATCCTGGGCCAAGAAAGCCAAGCCTTTGAATTGAAAGCACAAGTTTATGATTGATTGATGGAGCCAGAATTAAAGCAAGGCCTTGACTGGGAGCTGTGTTGGAGTCTCTTGTACAACAATTCCAGGGATGCAAACAATCTACAACAACTTGCATTGATATAGCACCTTTAACATAGTAAAATGTCCTAAGGTGCTTCACATGAGCTTTAGCAAACAAAATTTGACACCGAGCCACATAAGGAGATATTAGGACAGGTGCTTGGTCAAAGAGGTAGGTTTTAAGGAGTATCTTAAAGGAGGAAAGAGAGGGGTAGAAAGGTGCAGAGGTTTAGGGAGGGAATTCCAGAGCTTAGGGTCTGGGCAGCTGAAGGCCCGACCCCAAATGGTGGAGTGATTAAAATTGGGGATGCGCAAGAGGCCAGAATTGGAGGAGCGCAGAGATCTCGGAGGGTTGTAGCACTGGAGGATGTTAGAGATAGGGAAGGGCGAAGTCATGGAAGGATTTGAGCACAAGAATGAGAATGGAGGCATGGTGGGATCCTATGTAGGTAAATGAGCATAGGGGTAATGGGTGAATGGGACTTGATGCAAGTTAGGATATGGGCAGCAGAGTTTTGAATGAGTTCAAGTTGGTGGAAGGTGGGAAGCCGGCCAGGAGAGCAAGGGGAATAGTCAATAAAAACAGAAAATGCTGGAGAAGCTCAGCAAGTGAGGCAGCATCAGTGGAGAATGAAACAGAGTTAATGTTTCAGGTCGAAGACCTTTCGTCAGAACTGGAAGATGTTAAAGGGGTTACCAAAGTTTTTAAGCAAGTACAGTGCCAGGGAAAGTGGAGGGGGAGGGAGGGAAGGGAAGGGGAAGAAAGAACAAAAGGGAAGGTGTGTGATAGGGTGGAGGGCAAGAGCGATTAAATGTCAAAAGGGATGATGGTGCAAGGCAAGGAGTGCAGTAATGGGACAGGTTGAGAAATAAAATATCAGTCTAGAGTAGCTGTAAATGGCAACAGCACAACCATTATCAGCACTTGCTGTCTGAAAAAATGAGAGCAGGGGTTATGATCTGAAGTTATTGAAAGGTCTTCGACCTGAAATATTAACTCTGTTTCTTTCTCCACAGATGCTGCCTCACTTGCTGAGCTTCTCCAGCATTTCCTGTTTTTATTTCAGACTTCCAGCGACCGTAATATTTTGCCTTAGATTGGAAGAGTCAAGTCTAGAGGTAACAAAAGCATGAACTAATTTGATTTCGTAAAAAAATGTCAAGGAAGATTAACGGCATCAAAGTGAAGAATCTAATCTTTAACCTACTCTTGGGCCAAGCTCAGATCTCTCGACAGGATTGGCTCCATCGTTAACCTTTTGAGAGAAGAGCTGCAGTTAAGAGAAAAATGACAGACTCCAAACCAACTCATTAAACAGACAGTACACCCACATTCAGGGTTCAACACGCAGTCATACTGCCAATCACTTCAGTACAGGCAGGGAAATGCTGATTCCCAAAATACACCAAGATCACAAGATAGTTTTGGATGAAAAAGGCCCTTCAGCCCAACAGATATTCTAGCAGAATACAAACAACCACTGTCTTTCCCATTGCAGCATCAGCCTTTAAAAAAAAATGTAGTCCACTATGAAGGTCTCAACTTTCCTTCCTGGCAGCCTAGTCTATTTGCTGCACACTTAAGAAATATTTCTTGAGACCCTTCAGAGCCCTGAACCAGTGCCCTTTGGCCTGCTGCCCCAAGAACATCCAAAGATAATGCTCCATATTTACTTGTTCTAACCAGGTAAGGACCTTGCATACCTCCACATCCTGGAAGCTAAAGAGCCTGCATTCATCTGGTTGTTCCTTAAAGCTCATCGAGACCAGAGATCAGCCTCGTTGCTTTCCTCTGCACTATCTCCAGGTCCTTGATGGCCACATTGTGTCATCTCAACCAGAGATGTAAACAGATCTACAGGTATGGCCTGACCAGAGCACACAGCAGCTTTATTGTGATTTTTGTTCATCGGTATTTTGTAGTGTTTCCATACAGTGACCAAGTCAATTGGTTCCGCTTCCTCTCGTAAAGATCTATCCTACCCATGGAGTACATGCGCCTCTTATTTTTACTTCCAATATACAAAGTGCCTTGTGTCTGTGGATATTTAAATTAATTTGTCACTGAGCTATCGAAATGCCAACATTCTCAAAGCTCCCTTTTCTAACTCCTTGGTAGAGAAACTACAACCCAGGCCCATTTATTTATACTAGCAGGGAGAAGTCCCAAAACAGGCCCCTAGAACAACTCTCTTGACATGTCTTCTCATTTTAATCTAACTACCCTTTCAACTACCTTCTACTTCCTTCCCTTAGCAAGTCCCTAATCCACATCAATGCTTCACCCTCAATACCCACTAACCTTAGTCTATAAAGGAAGGAGTCTCTCATGCAATATTAGCACTGAACATTTTGCCATTTCTTGTTCCTTTCACCAAAGCACTGTGCTCATGGCAAGGCAGGAGGTCAGACCACATCTGCTAGTTACATATTCTCCATTCCTGTATAAACTAACTCCATGACATCAATGCCATGAATGGATAGCGGTCTTTAAACTGGCATTACACTGCTGCCCCAATTGTTCAGCTAGTTAAGACTAGGAAGAGCTGAACCAAACCAATCAGGGTGGCCCCATGGTCAATCTCCAGCCTGTGCTCATCTCAACTGGCACAGTGGCAGGGTGCAGTACAATTGGCATCAATGCCCTGAGGTAGGGGGAAAAGGAAAATCTTTGGCATTCTCTACCCCAGAGGGCTCTAGATGCTGAATTGTTCAAGGCTGAGATAGATAGATTTTTGGACTCTAGGGGAATCAAGGGATATGGGGATCAGGCAGGAAAGTGGAGTTGAGGCCAAAGATTAGCCATGATCTTACTGAATGGCGGAGCAGGTTCGAGGGGTCGTATGGCCTACTCCTGCTCCTTATGTTCTTAAAAGGGAGAGAATGCAGGGCTCACACTCATGATCGTTCTCCAATGACTCCTGCTGGAAGTGCACATGCAGACAGACATTTGGTGAAAGCAGGATTGGGATCGGTTGTGATACGGTCCTCTCTCTCTATGGTTGTATAGGCTGTTGACGCTCACTGTCTAGACTCCTAGTGAAGAATGGACACTTGGATGAAGTACCCGAAGACGACAATCACTCGGTTGACTGTAGCCCACCAAGGAGTCAACACCTTTTCAGGGGGGGGTGGGAGGAAGAAGGTGTTGCACAGGACACCTTTTGTTACAAAGGAAGAGGAGGAGGCCATTCAGCCTCTCGAGCCTGTTCCTCCATTCAATTAGATCATGACTGATCTGTATCTTATCTCTAACCACCCGTCTTGTTTCCGTAACCCTCAATACCTTTACCTAACAAAAAAAATCTCAGTTTTGAAACTTTCAATCATAGAATGGTTACAGCACAGGAGGCCATTCAGCCCATCGAGCCCGTGCCAGCTCTTTGCAAGAGCAATCCAGTAAGCCCCATTCCCCCGCTCTTTCCCCGTAGCCCTGCAAATTTTTTTCCTTCAAATATTTATCCAATTCCTTTTTGAAAGCCACGTTTGAGTCTGCTTCCACCACCCTTTCAGGCAGCGCATTCCAGATCCTAACTACTCGCTGTGTAAAAAAGTTTTTCCACATGTCCCCTTTGGTTCTTTTGCCAATCATCTTAAATCTGTGTCCTCTGGTTCTTGACCCTTCCACCAATGGGAACAGTTTCTCTTTATTCACTTTATCTAAACCCTTCATGATTTTGAACAATTGTATCAAATCTCCTCTTAACCTTCTCTGTTCCAAGGAGAACAACCCCAGATTCTCCAGTCTATCCATGTAACTGAAGTCCTTCATCCCTGGAATCATTCCAGTAAATCTCTTCTGCACCCTCTCTAAGGCCTTCTCATCCTTCCTTAAGTGCGGTGTCCAGAACTGGACACACTACTCCAGTTGTGGTTGAACCAGTGTTTTATAAAGGTTCATCATAACCACCTTGCTTTTGTACTCTATGCCTCTATTTATAAAGCCCAGGATCCTGTATGCTTTTTTAACCACTTTCTCAACCTACCCTGCCACCATCAACAGCCTGTGCACATATACCCCCAGATCTCTGTTCCTGCACTCCCTGTGGAACTGTACTCTTTAGTTTATATTGCCTCGCCTCGTTGTTCCTGCCAAAATGTATCGCATCGCACTTCTCTGCATTAAATTTCATCTGCCATATGTCCTGCCCATTTCACCATCCCGTCTATGCCCTCTTGAAGTCTATAACTATCCTTCTCACTGTTTACTACACTTCCAAGTTTTGTGTCATCTGCAAGTTTTGAAATTGTGCCATGTACACTCAAGTCCAACTCATTAATATATATCAAAATTGACCCCCAGCCTCAACAACCTTTTGGGGGAAGAGAGTGCCGGATGTTCTCGGGATGTAGGTGACACTAGCAAGGTCGGCATTTGCTCGACTTCCCTGGTTGCCCCAAGAATCTGGTGGTGTGCCTTGTGGCGACGATATCCCCACAGTGGTGTTAGGTAGTCTTCCAGGATATCTACTCAACGATGAAGGAATGGCGGCAAATGTCCAAGTCAGGTTGACGTACAACTTGGAGGGGAATGCTGGGTTGATGGCGTTCCCGTGACATTCCTGCCATTCCCCTTCTCCTTCCCGGTGATGGAGGTTGCAGGGCAGGGAGGTGCTGTCCAAGTAACTTCAATAAGCTGCTGCAGTGTATCTAGTTGACGGTTTTACTCAAGGTCCAAAGTTCCCTACGTGTCCCAGCAGTTGGCAGGCCCCAGCTCACATCGGAGTCACCCACACCACAGAGCAGCCTGTGAAGCATTGCAGTAAACACCACACCCAGTCTGATTCAATCAGTTCTAAATCGACCACCGACAATGCACTTATTGTTCGTGCACTGAATAGTATTTTGGGAAATGTTGGTACAAATAATGAATGCTCGTTACCAAGCGCATGAACAAACCCACGGATCAGAAAGTAAAACTGGCAACTGGGTCATCATTGTACAAAGAACTTCAAAAACTTCCACTCGGCACTTTTCTCCCACTGGCCCTCTCTCCAAGTCACTACAACATGTCATAACCACTTCAGCTAGTTGGTGATAGGGAGTGGGGGGTGAGGAGGAGCAGGTTTTTATCTACCAGTTGCCATTACAACTGCAAGAAGCCATTTTACTCCAAGCCCGATAGCTGCAGCCTAACACTACATCATTTCCACATGATTGCCCCCCAAAGCCACAAACACTTGGGTCCGGGGGCCCTACAGCACTCTTCACCTCACCCATGCAGCTGTTCATTGAGTGCGCGTGCCTGTCAGGAGTGTCAGACGAGTCTATAGACCTCATATCAAGGCCCATTCCACCCCCACCCAATGTTCACCCTCACAGGGTCCAGCAGGTTACTAGAAAGGAGCCATAAGTAAAACACAGATTATTCCCATTCTTAGCCAAGAGGTAGAGGCCAACTGCTACCTCAGCTAGTCAGGTGGCCCTGGGGCCGAACCTTGAACCGCAGTTAAAGTCAGGTGACCCTGGGGCAGAACCCTGCAGACTGTGCGACTCAGTTCCAAGGTTCCTTTACAACAGAGTCATCAGATGTCTGATGGGACTGTAAATCAGTGCCAACACTCTTTCAACGTAAAGAGTTTTAAGCCTATAATGTCAGCACCTATCCATTCTCTGCTCCAACGGTTTTAATATCAGACAGAAAAAAGGTTCTATCACTTGCCTAACTTTAGATCACTCTTGAAAAGATGTACACGCATTAAAATAATAGATAGCTGGTTAATGATTTGCCCTCCTCTTGCTGTGGTATGCCCCGCCACCCTCCCCCAAGATACCAGCAGCCCGTCACCCAAACTGCCATTCTCCATGAGAGATCCTGGGCAGCCTCACATACACACACATACTCCCAGCAAGGGTGGGACTGGACAGTAACCAGTGGGCAAAACGTTTAACATTACCAAAAGAGCACTGGGGCGGGGCTAGGGGAATGCATTTCTTTACACAGAGTTATTAGGACATGGAATTCCCAACCAGAAACAGCGGGGGAAGCAGAAACGATGATAGCTTTTTAAAAAAGGGGAAAAACAATTAAAAGACCACAAGAGAGAGGGGGACACACACAGGCTCTTTTGTAAGACAGTTAGGAGAAGCCCCCAAAGACTTGGTCACTGTTCTGAGCAGGTTTTCTTCAGAGTAGGAAAGGAGGTAGAGAGGTGGAAAGGGTGGGGCCGGAGTGCCAGAGACAAGACCAAGTGGGCTGCCACTAATGACGCAGGAGAGTGAATCGATAGTGCATTGCACAAGGCTAGTGTCAGAGGAATGGAGGGCACGAGGGAGGGGTACGGTTGGCAGAGGCTGCTGAGGTCAGGTGGGCCGAGACTGGGGGGAGAAATTTGGAACACAGGACTAGGCTTTTAAGATCAGCACGTTTAGGACTGGGAGCCAGTGCAGGTCACAAGACTCAACTATATCTATAAACTACTACAACTGTAACCAATACAGTACTGAGATACTGTATAACACGGGTATAGGTCTGTCACTGTATAACACGGGTATAGGTCTGTCACTGTATAACACTGGGGTACAGGTCTGTCACTGTATAATACTGGGGTACAGTACTGGTGGGTACAGGGACTACACAGGGTGCAAGTTTGGCATTGCCCACTCAATGGTGGACTAAGTGTTAACTGATTAATCAACCCAGGGGTCCTTGTTTACAGTCCCAAACACCCTGTTCCACTCTGAACTGACACACTTCATTCCGCAAAAGTACCAATGGGACATCTTGTTGTTTAATGAGCTGCTCCATTCTATTTGCCCAGTGTGACGCATTGCCAGACAGGAGACACCCCAGTCACAGCTCAATGGCTTGGTCCCAACCTGGGGCAGTGCCTTTGATGGACAGTTATTTCAGGCCAATGAGAAAAGAGCAAGGCCTTGATTGGCTCGAGGCCTCTGATTGACAGCTTGACGGGCAGAGACCTCAGCTCACAGTCAGAATGTTCCAAACTCAGTGGCCAGGAGCAAAGATAAGTGTTTTAAAGTTCCATGCTGTTCTCATTAGAACAGAGGAATTACGGGGTGATTTGGTAGAGATGTTTAAGATCATGAAGGGATAGAATTATAGAAAATTTATGGCGCAGAAGGAGGCCATTCGGCCCATCTTGTCCGCGCCAGCCGAGAATGAGCCACCCAGCCTAATCGCACGTTCCAGCACTTGGTCCGTAGTCTTGTAGGTCATGGCACTTCAAGTGCACATCCAAGTACTTTTTAAATGAGTTGAGGGTTTCTGCCTCTACCACCCTTTCAGGCAGTGAGTTCCAGACCCCCCACCACCCTCTGGGTGAAAACATTTTTCCTCAGCTCCCCTCTAATCCATCTACCAATCACTTTAAATCTATGCCCCCTGGTCACTGACCCCTCTGCTATGGGAAATAGGTCCTTCCTATCCACTCTATCTAGGCCCCTCATAATTTTTTACACCTCAAATAAATCACCCCTCAGCCTCCTTTGTTCCAAAGAAAACAACCCCAGCCAATCCAATCTTTCCTCATAGCTAAAATTCTCCAGCCCTGGCAACGTCCTCTGTACCCTCTCTAGTGCAATTACTTCCTTTCCGTAATGTGGTGACCAGAACTATGCAGATAGAACCAGACTGTTTCCAGTGGTTGAGAGGACATACCTACAAGATTAAATACAAAAGTGATTTAGGACAAAGAACAGGTGAAACCTTTTTTAAAAAAATATACAGAGGGCTGATGGGCTGTGGAATGCACTACCAGAGTTAGTGATTGAAACAGAGATCATGTCAACATTTAAGAATAGGTTCGATAGGTTGAAAGAAAGGGGAATAAAGGGATATGGGAGCAGGACATATATCGCCGTTCCTTCATCGTCGCTGGGTCAAAATCCTGGAACTCCCTACCTAACAGCACTGTGGGAGAACCATCACCACAAGGACTGCAGTTCAAGAAGGCAGCTCACCACCACCTTCTCAGGGCAACTTGGGATGGGCAATAAACGGCAGCCTTGCCAGCGGCGCTCACATCCCAAGAATGAAAAGAACAATAAAAGGGTAGGCAGAGGGGATGGTGTAGAGGAGAAACACCAACACGGAATGTTTAAGTCCCGTTCACCCATCACCCTGTGCTTGCTGACCTACACTGGCTCCCTGTCTGGCAACGCCTCAAATTTAAAATTCTCATCCTTGTTTTCAAATCCCTCTATGGTCTCACCCCTCCCTACCTCTGTAACCTTCTCCAACCCTACAACCCTCCGAGATCTCTGCCCTCCTCCGGTTCTGGTCTCGTGCATCCCCGATTTCCTTTGCCTCACCATTGGCAGCTGTGCCTTCAGCCGTCTGGGCCCCAAGTTCTGGAACTCCCTCCCACAACCTCTCTGCCTCACTCTCCTCTTTTAAGACTCTCCTTAAAACCTACCTCTTTGACCAAGCCTGTCACCTGTCCCAATATCTCGTAGCTCGGAATCAAAAGTTGTCTGTCAATGCTCCTGTGGAGCGCCATAGGATGTTTTACTATGATAAAGGCACTACATAAATGCAAGTTGTTGCAATTTCTGTTTAATTCTGACAGGTGAAGCCAGGCTAGTTTGAGGTTACAGTAAATAAATGTATGGTTAGAGACTGCATAAAGAGAGTCGTTTTTATATAAATCAAGGATTGTAGGGAGTTTCTCAAATGCCTTAATCTGTGTACTGACCATTAAATAAAACCAATTATTTGTTCGAGCTGGTGTCTTGATTCAGCAAGAGTCCGTCATTCATGTATAAAGAAAAATTCATATGGTGGATTGTAACACATTCCAGGAGTTGATGTACAGAGCAAGGAGGCCCTCTGTTACTTTCCCTAGGTCTCCCCATCACTCACTGAGATATTGGGCAGGAAAGGGTGCACTCTAGATCGTAAGGGACAAAGATCCACTGACCAGTGCCACTGAACCCCAAGAGTCTCTAGGGTTAAAATCCAAAATCATGACACTGGTTGTCTAGGAATTCTACTAATGCACCCATTAAATTAAAAACCAAGTGTACCGGCTTTTCAAAATAAAGACATACAACACAAACCATGCAACATTCAATCAATTTGGTACCTTTTTCCAAGTATGTCTTAGAATAATTATCAACCTTGCTTTGAAATATCTTGACTGCGTCATTATGTGCACTGAACTCTGCAGACTGTGGGAATTAATCAGTCAGCTGTTGATAAAGGAAATTGTACTGGGTGGTGCAGTGGACTAGGCCCTGGCCTTTTACCTCAAGAATCCGGGTGCAAATCCAGGCCAGACACATGGGATCAAAGCCTCGGAGGTCTGCCTGCAAGAAGGCTCCTATGTGAAAGGATCGTGGTGTGGTCTCAACCCAGTTCTTTATGCCGACAGCAGAAAGCTGCCAATCGGTGATAAATTAAGTCAATGTCATGGAGGTGGCACACAATGGGTGGTTCATGAAGCAGGAATTTGCACACTGATGCAGTAAGGGGTTCTTGAGGTGTGGCTGAGGCACATCATTGGGTAGTGTAGACACTTTATTCAGTATCTAACTATTGCTATAACCCAAACTCGAAGTGCTTGATGTTTACATTGGATGCCTGAAATGAAAGAAGTGCCAACATCCTTCACCTCAACGAGGGCAAAATCCAAATAAAGCACAACATTCCTGAACTGAACTCGACATGTACAGGTGACAAATGGTACTCCTTCTCTCAGGTATTTGTACAGTCAGTACTATTCTCTACCCTAAAAAGAATAGGCACCCAACCTTCTCCTAAGCTTGTATCAACACGATGGGAACTATTGCTAAGAAGTATCTGCATTAGGGTTGCCAACCCTCCAGGATTGTCCTGAAGTCTCCAGGTATCGAAGATTAATCTCCTGAACACTGCCTCGAGCAAGCCCAGGGAGAAAAATCATAGGAATTTTAAAGCTATTGTGTGGGGTATTTTTCTTAAATTTCTTTGAACACTTTTGTTTATTAGCTACAAAAATATTAGAGGGGGGAAAAAAATTCTATTTGGCTGACATTCAAGAATCACCTAATCGGGTAACAGAGTCTGCTCGCTTTCCAATTGGTGTGGTGTATTTGGGGGGGGGGGGGGGGGGGTGCGACGAGAAAATGGATATGTTGGGCGACCAATGGCGGGAGTGTGGGGGCGGGGCGATTGGAGGTCATGTGATGAAACTTCCCAAAACGTGTCCAGAGATGGGAACCCTAATCCGCACACAGTTTAGAGGACGGCACTAATCTTAAATCCCCCACCTCAGGAAGCGAGAGGTGGCCTTGGCACCCACCTCTGCTCTTGAGAATTGCAAACTTATGCGCAGTCATTGTGGGAATGAATGAAGGAACATTCTACATTAACAGAGGGCCCCAGGAAATTACACACAATCGAACTACATGTGCTGCTAACGGAACCTCCTGATTGGTGGAACTAGCTAGTTAACTTTTATAATATATAAAAACAGAAAATGCTGGAAATATTCAGCAAATGAGGCAGCATCTGTGGAGAAAGAAACAGACTTAACATTTAAGGTTAATGACCATTTGTGACGAAAGGTCTTCGACCTGAAACGTTAACTCTGTTCCTTTATCCACAGATGCTGCCCTCACTTGCTGAGTATTTCCAACATTTTCTGTTTTTAATTCAGATTTCCAGCATCTGCAGTATTTCACTTTTGATTTAGTTAACTTTTATAGACCATTCAGCAGAATCTGGCCAATCGTGCATGGAGCAAGAGTTGGCATTTAGCTGTTTTAATTCATCACCAAGCTGTCCATAACCAGTAACACATTAACCAGCTCCCTTCACCAGCTGCAGATACAAGAATCGTCCCACCCCCCTCCCCAGCAGACAGACGGGAAATCCTGAATCATGAACGAAAACAGCAACGCTTATATTTTAATCTGTTGGAAATTCAAGCCGTCAGACTATATACCCCCAAGCACTGATCCCCACGGTTCACCACTCCCAACCCTTCTCCAATCCCAGCACTGACCCCTGGGGTTCACCACTCCCAACCCTTCTCCAATCCCAGCACTGATCCCCACGGTTCACCACTCCCAACCCTTCTCCAATCCCAGCACTGATCCCCACGGTTCACCACTCCCAACCCTTCTCCAATCCCAGCACTGATCCCTGGGGTTCACCACTCCCAACCCTTCTCCAATCCCAGCACTGATCCCAGGGTTCACCACTCCCAACCCTTCTCCAATCCCAGCACTGACCCCAGGGGTTCACCACTCCCAACCCTTCTCCAATCCCAGCACTGACCCCCACGGTTCACCACTCCCAACCCTTCTCCAATCCCAGCACTGATCCCCACGGTTCACCACTCCCAACCCTTCTCCAATCCCAGCACTGATCCCCACGGTTCACCACTCCCAACCCTTCTCCAATCCCAGCACTGACCCCTGGGGTTCACCACTCCCAACCCTTCTCCAATCCCAGCACTGATCCCAGGGGTTCACCACTCCCAACCCTTCTCCAATCCCAGCACTGACCCTCACGGTTCACCACTCCCAACCCTTCTCCAATCCCAGCACTGACCCCAGGGGTTCACCACTCCCAACCCTTCTCCAATCCCAGCACTGACCCTCACGGTTCACCACTCCCAACCCTTCTCCAATCCCAGCACTGACCCCTGGGGTTCACCACTCCCAACCCTTCTCCAATCCCAGCACTGATCCCCAGGGGTTCACCACTCCCAACCCTTCTCCAATCCCAGCACTGATCCCCAGGGGTTCACCACTCCCAACCCTTCTCCAATCCCAGCACTGACCCCTGGGGTTCACCACTCCCAACCCTTCTCCAATCCCAGCACTGACCCCTGGGGTTCACCACTCCCAACCCTTCTCCAATCCCAGCACTGATCCCCACGGTTCACCACTCCCAACCCTTCTCCAATCCCAGCACTGATCCCCACGGTTCACCACTCCCAACCCTTCTCCAATCCCAGCACTGACCCCTGGGGTTCACCACTCCCAACCCTTCTCCAATCCCAGCACTGACCCCTGGGGTTCACCACTCCCAACCCTTCTCCAATCCCAGCACTGATCCCCACGGTTCACCACTCCCAACCCTTCTCCAATCCCAGCACTGATCCCCACGGTTCACCACTCCCAACCCTTCTCCAATCCCAGCACTGATCCCTGGGGTTCACCACTCCCAACCCTTCTCCAATCCCAGCACTGATCCCCACGGTTCACCACTCCCAACCCTTCTCCAATCCCAGCACTGACCCTCACGGTTCACCACTTCATAAGAACAAAAGAAATAAGAGCAGGAATAGGCCATGGGGCCCCTGGGCCTGCTCCGCCATTCAATAAGATCATGGCTCATCTTCTACCTCAACTCCACTTTCCCGCCCGATCCCCATATCCCTTGATTGCCCTCGAGTCCAAAAATTCATCGATCTCAGTCTTAAATATACTCAATGACTGAGCATCCACAGCCCTCTGGGGTAGAGAATTCCAAAGGTTTACAACCCTCGAGTGAAGAAATTTTTCCTCATCTCGGTCCTAAATGGCCGACCCCTTATCCTGAGACTATGCCCCCTAGTTCTAGACTCTCCAGGTAGGGGAAACAGCCTCTCAGCATCTACCCTGTCAAGCCCCCTCAGAATTTTATATGAAATCACCTCTCATTCTTCTAAACTCCAGAGAATATAGGCCCATTCTACTCAATCTCTCCTCATAGGACAACCCTCTCATCCCAAGAATCAATCTAGTGAACCTTGGTTCCACCGCCTCGAAGGCAAGTACATCCTTCCTTAGATAAGGAGACCAAAACTGTACACAGTACTCCAGGTGTGGTCTCACCAGAGCCCTGTATAATTGCAGCAAGACCTCCTTGCTCTTGTACTCCAACACCCTTGCAATAAAGGCTAACATAAAAGAGAATCCAAAAGTCTTCTATAGGCATGTAAACAGTAAACGGCTAGTAAGAGGAGAGGTGGGGCCGATCAGGGACCAAAAAGGAGACCTACTCATGAAGGCAGAGGGCATGGCTGAGGTACTTTGCATCTGTCTTTACCGAGGAAGAAGATGCTGCCGAAGTCACAGTAAAAGAGAAGGTAGTTGAGATACTGGATGGGCTAAAAATTGATAAAGGAGGTACTAGAAAGGCTGGCTGTACTTAAAGTAGATAAGTCACCCGGTCCGGATGGGATGGATCCTAGATTGCTGAGGGAAGGGTGGAAACTGCAGAGGTACTGGCCAAAATCTTTCAAACATTCTTAGATACGGGGGTGGTGCCAGAGGACTGGAGAATTGCAAATGTTACACCCTTGTTCAAAAAAGGGTGTAAGGATAAACCCAGGAACTACAGGCCAGTCAGTTTAACCTCAGTGGTGGGGAAAATTAGAAACAATAATTCGGGACAAAATTATCACTTGGACAAATGTGGATTAATTAAGGAAAGCCAGCAGAGATTTGTTAAAAGTAAATCGTATTTAACGAACCTGATTGAGTTTTTTGATGAGGTAACAGAGAGGGTTGATGAGGACAATGCAGTTGATGTGGTGTATTATGGATTTCTAAATGGCGTTTGATAAAGTGCCACATAGTAGGCTTATCAGCAAAGTTGAAGCCCATGGAATAAAAGGGGCAATGACAGCACGGATATGAAATTTCAAAATTTGCAGATGACAGAGAACACAGACAGGCTGGTGGAATGGGCGGACACGTGGCAGATGAAATTTAATGCAGAAAAGTGCGAAGTGATTCTTTTGGTAGGAAGAACGAGGAGTGGCAATATAAACTAAAGGGGGTGCAGGAACAAAGAGATCTGGGGGTAGATGTGCACAGGCTGAAGGTGGCAGGGCAGGTTGAGAAAGCAGTTTAAAAAAAAGCATACGGAATCCTGGGCTTTATAAATAGAGGCATAGTGTACAAAAGTATGGAAGGTATGATGAACCTTTATAAAACACCAGTTTGGCCACAATTGGAGTATTCTTGACAAAAGAACCAAAGGCGACATGAGGAAAAACTTTTTTATGCAGCGAGTGGTTATGATCTGGAATGCACTGCTTGAAAGGGTGGTGGAGGCAGATTCAATTGTGCTTTCAAAAGGGAATTGGATAAGTACTTGAAGGAACAAAATTTGCAGAGCCACGGGGAAAAGGGTGGGAGTGGGACTAGCTAGATTGCTCTTGCAGAGAGCTGGCATGGGCGCGACGGGCCGAATAGCCTCCTTCTGTGCTGTAACCATTCTATGATTCTATGACATTTGCCTTTCTAATTGCTTGCTGTACCTGCATGTTAACTTTGTGACTCGTGGACAAAGACACACAAATCCCTCCAAATAACATCATTTTAGTCTCCCACCTTTTAAAAAATATTCTGCTTTTCAGTTCTTCTTACCAAAGTGGATAATTTCACATTTCCCCACATTATACTCCATCTGCCACCTTCTCATCTACTCATTCAACCTGTCTATATCCCTTTGCAGCCTCTTTCATCCTCCTCACAGCTTACTTTCCCACCTAGCTTTGTATCATCAACAAACTTGGATACATTACACTCGGTCCCCTCATCCAAGTCATTGATTATAGATTGTAAATCGCTGAGGCCCAAGCACTGATCCTTGCGGCACCCCACTAGTTACAGACTGCCAACCTGAAAATAACCCGTTTATTCCTACTCTTTCTATTCTGTCCATTAACCAATCCTGAACCCTTGCTAATACATTACCCCCAATCCCATGAGCTTTAATCTTATGCAACAACCTGTGTGGCACCTTATCAAATAGAATCAGAAAGGTTACATCACGGAAGGAGGCCATTTGGCCCATCGAGTCCGCGCTGGCTCTATGCAAAAGCAATCCAGCTGGTCCCACTCCTCCGTCCTTTCCCCGTAGTCCTGCAAATTTTTTCCTTTCAAGCACTTATCCAGTTCCCTTTTGAAGGCAGTGATTGAATCTGCCTCCACCACCCCCTCGGGCAGTGCATTCCAGATCCTAACCACTCGCTGTGTAAAAAAAAGTTAATCCTCATCTCACTTTTGGTTCTTTTGCCAATCACCTTAAATCTATGTTCTCTAGTTCTTGACCCTTCCACCAATGGGAACAGTTTCTCTCTATCTACTCTGTCTAGACCCTTCATGATTTTGAATACCTCAATCAAATCTCCTCGCAACCGTCTCTGTTCCAAGGAGAACAATCCCAGCTTCTCCAGTCCATCCATGTAACTGAAGTCCCTCATCCCTGGAATCATTCTAGTAAATCTCTTCTGTATCCTCTCTAAGGCCTTCACATCTTTCCTGAAATGCAGTGCCCAGAACTGGACACAATACTCCAGTTGTGGCTGAACCAGTGTTTTATAAAGGTTCATCACGACTTCCTTGTTTTTGTACTCTGTGCCTCTATTTATAACGCCCAGGATCCCGTATGCTTTTTTAACCACTTTTTCAACCTACCCTGCCACCTTTAACAATTTGTGCACGTAAACCCCCAGATTTCTCTGTTCCGATACCGCTTTTAGAGTTGTACCCTCTAGTTTATATTGCCTCTCCTCGTTCTTCCTAACAAAACTTATCACTTCGCATTTTTCTGTGTTAAATTTCATCTGCCATGTGTCTGCCCATGCCGCCAGCCTGTCTATGTCCTCCTGAAGTCTATCACTATCCTCCTCACTGTTCACTACACTTCCAAGTTTTGTGTCATCTGCAAATTTGGAAACTGTGCCATGTACACCCAAGTCCAAGTCATTAATATATATCAAGAAAAGCAGTGGTCCCAGCACTAACCCCTGGGGAACAAAACTGTACACCTCCCTCCAGTCCGAAAAACAACTGTTCACCACTACTGTTTCCTGTCCCTTAGCCAATTCTGTGTCCATGTTGCTACTGTCCCCTTTATTCTTGATGATAAGCCTACCGTGAGGCACTTTATCAAACGCCTTTTGAAAGTCTATTTACACCACATCAACTGCATTGCCCTCATCAACCCTCTCTGTTACCTCATCAAAAAACTCTATCAAGATAGTTAACATGATTTGCCTTTAACAAATGTGTGCTGGCTTTCCCTAATCAACCCACACTTGTCCAAGTGGGGGAGTGGGACTTGCTGGATTGCTCTTGCATAGAGCTGGCGCAGACTCGATGGGCCGAATGGCCTCCTTCCGTGCTGTAACCTTTTTATGATTCTAAGTGACTGTTAATTCTGTCCCAGATTATTGTTTCTAAAAGTTTCCCCACCACTATGGTTGAACTATCTGGCCTGTAGTTGCTGGGTTTATCCTTACACCCTTTTTTGAAGAACAGTGTAACATCCGCAATTCTCCAGTCCTCTGGCACCACCCCCATATTTACAGATGCTTGGAAGATTATGATTTTAAAGAATATCTTTAGAAAATCCAAATATACTACATCCACTGGCTCCCCCTTATCTATCCTGCTATTTACATCCTCAATAAACTCTAATAGATTTGTCAAACACGATTTCCCTTTCATAAAACTATGTTGACTCAAAAAATCATTGTGATTAGACAAAGTGCTCTGTTACTACGTGCTTAATAGATTCTAGCATTTCCCCTACTACTGATGTCAGGCTAACTGGCCTGTAGTTCCCTGTTTTCTCTCTCCCTCCTTTCTTGAATAGCAGGGTTACATTTGCTACCTTCCAATCCACAGGGACTGTTGTAGAATCTAGGGAATTCTGGAAGAGCAAAACCAATGCAGCCACCTCTTTTAAAACCCTCGGATGTAGGCCAGGGGATTTGTCGGCTTTTAGTCCCATTAATTTCTCCAGTGCGTTGTCTTTACTAATCTTAATGACTAAGTTCCTTGCTCTCATTAGATGCTGGGTTCCCCACTATTTCATGTATGTTTTTTTCCAACCCTTCTCCAAACCCAGTACTGACCCCTGGGTTTCACCATTCCCAGCCCTTCTCCAATCTCAGCAACACCCATTAATCCTGATCATTTGTTTCCTGTCCGTCAGCCAACTTCCTATCCATGTTGCTGCATTTCTTTTTACACCACACACCTAAATTTTTCTAACAAGCCACGTGAGGTACCTTATCAAATGCCTTCTGAAAATCCATATACACACCTGCAGCATTCCCTTTATCTAATCAGTCACTTCTTCAAAAAAGTGACATCTCTCGAACACAATTTGTCTTTAACAAATCCATACTGGCTGCCCTTGATAAACCCATGCATTACTAAACACTCCATTTGTCTACAGTCAGCCCCGTGTCCTTCACAGTGCTGCTCGTCAAGTAAACAAAGTGACACAGGTGACAAGGCATCAAGACTCTCTTGTAAAAAGTTTTAGTCTGGTGCTGCTGACTCCTGGCTCCCACTGGCAGCAAAAAAATAAGCAGCGGCACTGGGGTCAGGTATGCCTCTTTCAACACTGGTAATATTCAGCACATCTGGACAAGGCTCCAGGACAGTGATCAAGGACGTAGTAGGTAGAAGCACGTTCATCTCATCGCCATTGTGCACGCCAACTTAGAGCATTCCAATCCAGGCCTACAACTTAAAGAGCAAGCAGAAACCAATATGTATCACCATCTGTGAGCCTGTAATACCTGATAAACACTCCAAACAAAGCTGCCTGTTAAAGTACCTCAAGCCTGGGTGTCTCAGCCTTTCCCCACACACAGTCTGCCAGTCTCTTCCCTTCTTGTAGGTAAATGCGGGAGAGTCACTGACCTACGAGTTGTGCATCAGTCGTAACAGTGACTCTCCCTCCCTCACCTACAAGTTGTGAATCAGTCGTAAGTGTGGGAGAGTCACCATTACTCACGAGTGATGCACAACTTGTAGATAAGGGCATGGGTGCAGTCTGCAGTGCCCCTTTTGTGTGGACAACAGGTAGGCAGCCTGGTGTAACCACCCAGAGCCAGGTTAAACCAGCAGGACACCTACTCCAATCGGATCAGTCGCACGCACACTCCTGCTCAAACAATGCTCCAATGGGAAATCCCGTTAGACTTTCGTCCCATACACAGCGTGCCAACAGTTCCCATCAAGAACACAAATTATTCTCGGCCATATGTAAGTTGGCGTGGGCCTTAGAATCATAGAAAATTTACGGCACAGAAGGCCATTCGGCCCATTGCGTCTGTGCCAGCTGAAATTGAGCCACCCAGCCTAATCCCACTTTCCAGCACTTGGTCTGTTGCCCTGTAGGTTACGGCACTTCAGGTGCACATCCAGGTACTTTTTAAAATGAGTTGAGGGTTTCTGTCTCTACCACCCTCTCAGGCAGTGAGTTCCAGACCCCCACTACCCTCTGGGTGAAAAAATCTTTCCTCGTTTCCACTCTAATCCTTCTACCAATTACTTAAATCTATGCCCCCTAGTTATTGACCTCTCTGCTAAGAGAAATAGGTCCTCCCTATCCGCTCTATCTAGGCCCAAGTTTAACAATGAACCTCGATCCAATAAAACTCATAACTGCACAATACCCACATTCTCCTGTAACCAAGGCAGGGAATATCACATCAGCAGACTATCCAATATTCCAGATTTACTGGGAAGTACACTGGGAAATCGGACAAGATACTAAACAGCACAATAATGCGAGTGACCTGAAACTGGCCCACAAAAGGCTAACATGCCCCGTTCAGAAAGCTGCCTGTGACACACCTTGACATGCAACAGGCCTTGGTTTACAGGGTGGACATCCCCTGCCAGAACTCCAGATCAGGCCACGTTTTATAACCTTACTTCCCTTAGCAGACTGTATCTAATCACTCCTGTGTAAAGGAACACTGACAATACTCTTAAAACAGTCAAGCAAACAAAATCTTTTCACATTTGGCAGATGAAGGGATGAAGGTTTAGAGCTGGAGTTTCCTCAGGCACCTAACTAACTGGAGACGACATTTACATGTTGCATTCATTAATATCAAACACACTGCCCCAGTAACAGGGCCATAGATACTGGAGTGGGTCACTCCCATCCTGTATCAAGTAAAGAGAGTAGCCTCCATTTTAAAACTAAAGACACAGATTATTATTGTCACATTCTGTTCTATGTATAGTTTCAGTAACTTGAGAGTTAACCAGGTACAGTGAACCCAAATCATTTATTGTCATCTACACTGCGAGATTTGGTTAAAATATCAAATTGTAGCCGGAAGGACAACAATTTAAAAATTTCATTTGTAAATTTGGCTCAGATATGCAAATAGTAGCATCACTGGGTTTGGCTAATGTACTGCTCCCATACTTGTTAACCAAAAACATTTTAATATTGCACAATTCGCTTTTTATCACCTTCAGTTGAATCCCCCTCACTACCATCAGCAACAGACCTGTACCCACCAGTACTGTACCTGTGTTATATAGTGACAGAGCTGTACCCACCAGTACTGTACCCGTGTTATATAGTGACAGACCTGTACCCACCAGTACTGTACCCGTGTTATATAGTGACAGACCTGTACCCACCAATACTGTACCTGTTAGTGACAAACCTGTACCCACCAATACTGAACCCCAGTGTTATACAGTGACAGACCTGTACCCACCAATACTGTACCTGTTACACAGTGACAGACCTGTACCCACCAATACTGAACCCCAGTGTTATACAGTGACAGACCTGTACCCACCAATACTGTACCCGTGTTATACAGTGACAGACCTGTACCCAATACTGTACCTGTTACAGTGACAAACCTGTACCCACCAATACTGAACCCCAGTGTTATACAGTGACAGACCTGTACCCACCAATACTGTACCTGTTACACAGTGACAAACCTGTACCCACCAATACTGTACCCCAGTGTTACACATTGGGAGATGACTAAATAAGGTGCTTAGATTAGGGAGACACTTGGTATCGGAGCTGTGATCGACTCAGACAGCCCATTCCATTATATATAAAATAGTCCTAAAAACAGACAATACCCAGTGCAACATGGGTAATGGTGGAAGTTTTAAGAGTAGCCCTTTACCAGGCCAATGATAATCAGCAAGAAACAGCCGGGGATTGTGTCAAACAGGCTCCATGAAAGATCAATCAATCCTTCCTGAATTGATGAGCCTTTAAAGGGTCACTGATTATGATCACTGGATACAGAGCATCCAGCAGGAACCTCGCCTCCCGGCCCCTGAACCCAGTGACCCCCTTTCTAAATAAATTTCTCAATAAATGGGAGGATACTGAAAGGTGTGGAGGAAGTGAGGGACCTTGGAGTGCATGTCCACAGATTCCTGAAGGTAGCAGGACAGGTAGATAAGGTGGTTAAAAGGTATATGGGATACTTTCCTTTATTAGCCAAGGTATAGAATATAAAAGCAGGGATGTTATGCTAGAACTGTATAAAACACTAGTTAGGCCACAGCTTGAGTGCTGTGTACAGTTCTGGTCACCACATTACAGGAAGCATGTAATTGCACCAGAGAGGGTGCAGAGGAGATTTACAAGGATGTTGCCAGGGCTGGAGAATTGGAGATTGGATGGGCTGGGGTTGTTTTCCTTGGAACAGAGGAGGCTGAGGGGAGATTTGATTGAGGTGTATAAAATTATGAGGGCCTAGATAGAGTGGATAGGAAGGACCTATTTCTCTTAGTGGAGGGGTCAATAACCAGGGGGCATAGATTTAAAGTGATTGATAGAAGGATTAGAGTGGAAACGAGGAAAGATTTTTTCACCCAGAGGGTGGTGGGGGTCTGGAACTCATTACCTGAGAGGGTGGTAGAGGCAGAAAGCCTCAACTCATTTAAAAAATACCTGGATGGGAATTTGAAGAGCCGTGACCTGCAGGCCTACGGACCAAATGCAGGAAAGTGGGATTAGGCTGGGTGGCTCGTTTCTCAGCCGGCGCAGACACGTTGGGCCGAATGGCCTCCTTCTGTGCCGTAAATTTTCTATGATTCTATTTCTTTCTATGATTCTAAAAGGTACAAGTCCACATGTATCGACCACTCTCCAGCATCCTGCCCAAGTGTCTGTTCACGTGAGTCTAGATGGCGAGCGTTGACAGGCTATTCAACCACAGGAAGCACCACAGTGAAACTCAATCCCTTCTTTCTCAGACTCCCACACGTGAACTTTCCAGCAGAGGTCGTGGGCGGCAAGTCAGCACTTCCCCCATCCCAGAGAACCAAGGTCAATCGAAGCAACACACGCTGCGAGGCCAGCTTATCCAGCACACCCAGGGACTGAACTTGGTATTTTCAGGGTTGTGGGTGGTGTTTAGCAACTGACCCACTGGGGGAGGCAGTGTTCATTGAACCTGGTCCATAAGCAGAAACACCCTGCGTCATAAACTATGCCAATCAATAGGACCCACACTATCTAATCATTCCATAGATTGCAGTAACAACACCATTATCTGGAGCGATTAAGTGAAATGACTAAGTACCTCCTCCTGTGCCAATGGTCTGTCACTTGTAGATCAGCAAGTTCACTGATTAGAGATGTGGGGGGAGTGGAGAAGAAAAAGATAGAAACTGCACAACAACAACCAAAGATCAGCGAGGTCGCATATCGCCACTCCAAGGAAATTCTACCTTAGCGTTAAAGGAAACCCAAAGCTGCAAATTTTGATGTTTAAAATCTAAGCCACCTGACAGTGCTACTTGTCTAGTTCATCTCTTTCTCAACCGTCACCCGTGGCTCAGTGGGTAGCACTCACACCTCAGACGGTCGTAGGTTCAAGCCCCAATCTAGGGATTTGAGCCCATAATCTAGGCTGTCACTCCTAGTGCAGCACTGTCGGAGGTGTCGTGTTTCGGATGAAACGTTAAACCGAGGCCCCGTCTGCTCTCTCAGGTGGATGTAAAAGATCCCACAGCACTATTTGAAGACGAGCAGGGGAGTTCTCCTCGGTGTCCTGGGGCCAATATTTTTCCCTCAACCAAGATCACTAAAAATAAATCACATTGCTGTTGTGGGATCTTGCTGTGCGCAGATGGGCTGCTGCTTTTCCGACATTACAACAGTTTCTATACTTCAAAAGTACTTCATTGACTGTAAAGTGCTTTGGGGAACTCTGAGGTCATGAAAGGTGCTATATAAATGGAAATCTTTCTTTAACTCTGCTATCCCACACCAGAGGTTGAAAAAAGTAAACATCAAAAAGATTTTTTTTAAACTAAATGTGTGAACTGCCTCCACCCCAATTTATCAATAAAAAACACATCCACTCCTACCCTTAAAGCAGCCAGGTTTATGGAGTGTAGACCATTCCAAAACAGCTCCCAGCAAGTTAACGGATTGGAGACCTAGCTCAGAGCAAGCCCAGACCCACAGGATGAAAGCTGTCCTTAATTCTACCTGACCTGGGAGTGCTCGATGCTCAGAATGCACAGAGTATCAATGAGTCAAGCTCAGAGCTCAAACTTGAAATTTATAAAATCATGCCATACTGGTCAAAATCCAAGTAACTAATCATGTGACAGAGGCTATATCCCAGCTTCACAGTGTTGCTTTATAAGCAGCTCTGTGACTAATGTATGAATGATCCACATCATACTGAAATCAACCAGACACACTGTTCTGACACAGGAATTACAATCATTCACATGTCCATGAGACAGCTCAGTCAGCCTGGGTTACACTGGTCATCCTAATCCAACTTGCAGTAATTAAACAAAACCCTCTCTGTCTGCAAGGGTCCAACTGGAAATGAGAATTTGCTGAGTCTCAGTCCAGTTCTCGATGGACTCTGGTCCACAAGATAGCACTGCTCCTGATCTCAGCAATGGTGCAAACCAGCGCTTCCTGGGAATATTTTCATCACTCGGATACAGCAATCAGATGTTTAAATGCATGCTTCTGCTAGGTGCTTGCTAATAATGTGCTTTGCAAGAATATATTTTATTCAGTAACCGCTATACAGTAGTGTTCCACCCAGGGGAGGTACAGCATGGGTTAAATACAGAGTAAAGCTCTTTCAACACTGTCCCATCAAAGTGCCTCAGTCCTAGTCTCAAAGCGTTCCTGCTGCACGAGTGGCCTCTTATTTCCCACACTGCACCCACTAAGCAAATGCTGGATTAGTGGCATTCCCTGTCCGGTAGATGCGTCACAGAGCGTCCTCTGGACTGACTGGGTATGTTTTATAGACACTGCAGAAACGTGTAAAACACTCATTGACCTCAAATAACCAAAAGAGCTTTTATCGACATCAGTGCGCTGGCTGCAGGTCACCTGTTGTTACCTATGAAGTACGGGAGGGTGTAGGTTTAGAGAGAAACCTGATGCTGATTATAGATGTGTGACAGACGTCTTAACTCATCCCCTCACATTAATCCCACCCCCAGTGACAGACATCCTACCAACATACCACATCCATGTTATGCAACTCAAAATACTCTTCAGAACAACCCATGTTTGAAAGGACAGGTTTTAGAATTGTACAGCTGGGTGCTCCCCACAGTTTGATCATTTCTCGCTCACTGTTAAATCTCAGTACACAATATAGAACAACTTTTAACTAGTCCAGAAGGGAGCATTAGGCAGTTCCTCAGGACCACATCGATGAACTTCAGCACCCCAAAAAAAGGCAGCTAAATCTGTCAGACCAAGGGGCACAGCACCACCCTCCCTCACACCAGGAACACATTCAGACATTCCATCCACTTAGAATTAAAGCCACTTGTTTTATGAATTAATAAATCAAATTCTGTTTTTATTGGACAGATTTATGGTTTTTTTGCTGCTGTCACAATCATCAATCCATTTTTCTGTCAAATCTGCCAATAAAATAGGGAAAATTCACACTTTTAAGCCAATACATTGTGATACTCTTAATTCATCATCTCAAGATTACACATATCAGTACTGTACCCCAGTGTTATAATGGCAGACCTGTACCCACCAGTATTGTGGCCCAGATCTCCCTACACTGCCCCATCAAACATTCCAAGGGCAGGTACAGCACAGGTACAGAGTAAAGCTCCCTCTATCCCAGACTATTGTACTGATCACTCTCAATACACAAGTTATTAATATCCATTTTAGCCTGCCTGCTCACACTGCTTTCTTGGGTTACTTTGAACTAATATTTGGGGTTTAGCTCCTCTGTTACTATCAACAGGTTAAATGATTTAACCAAACTCAACTTTAACAAGAGTTTAATATAATCGGCAGTAGAAAGGCGAGAGAGGAGCACAGACTGGAGCGAGGGGCAAGTGTGTAACAGAGAGGAGCACGGACTGGAGTGAGAGGTAAGTGTGTAACAGAGGGAAGCTCATCTCTCCCCACATCACACCTATACTGTAGATCACAGTACAGTGGATGATTGGCTCGCAGGCCATTCTGAACCAGGAAATAATTACAGGGCTAATGAGAAACAACTGGCGAATGGGACTAATTGAAAAGCTCTTTCTAAGAGCTGGCAGATACGATGGGCCGAACGGTCTCACTCTTTGCGGTAAGATTCTATTATTCTAAAACTCTCTGTCGGAGCAGGTTCTGAGGTGTAACAGAGGGTTTAATCTCTTTAAAGAGAGGCTGTCCTGCACAAAGCACCAACTTCCCCAGCACTGATACAGACACCCACTGGCCGAGCTAATCGCTCCTGAGGTTAGGCTGGGCAGACCAGATCGAAGGAGCTCACCTTCCCCTGCCCGGAAACATGCACTTTTAAACTGTAATCTGCGTGACTTGTGAACCCAAAGCCTGACGTCCCTTGAAGTTATTACAACTCGAATGTGTAGGAAACAACAGCAGGTTACAGTCCCAGTGAAGTCAAACCACTTCTATTCTTGGTTCGACATTTTGGAAGCCTTGTATCACATCCTTTTGGATCAGCCCATCTGGGAATAATACCCACAAATACAATCAGATATCTGGGAACTGCAGAACACAGGAGAGCCATAGCTATACTCAGCAGCCCAGGGCAGCAATGCGGTGCAGCGTTGTCACTGGGCTCAGTGTCTTGGTATCTATATATAAACACCCTTTAACCAGATACACTCCTTATTCCATACTCAATTCATCATGTTCAATTATTCCCACCATCCAGTGACAGACCTGTACCCACCAGTACTGTACCCCAGTGTTATACCCCCATTGTCCAGATACTCATTCTCCCTCTCCCTGCTCCCCCACAATGTGCAGTTACAGTAAATTGGCCATTGCTGCTGACTGTTTCCGTTTGTTGCCCGCTGGCATCTTGCAGTCCTTGGTGTTTGAACTGTGTGTACCTCTGCACTAACTCATGGGCAGTATCAGTATCTAAGGAAGGATATATTTGCCTTACAGGCGGTGCAATGAAGGTTCACTAGATTAATTCCTGGGATGAGATGGTTGTCCTATGAGGAGAGTTTGAGTAGAATGGGCCCATACTCTCTGGAGTTCAGAAGAATGAGAGGTGACCTCATTGAAACATATAAGATTATGAGGGGGCTGGACAGGGTAGATGCTGAGAGATTGTTTCCCCTGGCTAGAGTCTAGAACTAGGGGGCATAATTGCAAGATACGGGGTCGGCCATTCAAGACCGAGAAGAGGAGGAATTTCTTCATTCAGAGGGTTGTGAATCTTTGGAATTCTCTACCCCAGAGGGCTGTGGATGCTGAGTCATTGAATACATTCAAGGCTGAAATGGATAGATTCCTGGATTCTACAGGAAATCAAGGGATATGGGGATCAGGCAGGATGTGGAATTGAGGTCGAAGATCAGCCATGATCTTACTGAATGGCGGAGCAGGCCCGAGGGGCTGTATGGCCTACTCCTGCCCTATTTCTTATCTTGTTACGTTCTTATAATGGTCAGGGTGGTTCAACATTCTTGTCAGCTTGCCTTAGTTGGTATTATCATCGACTTTGATCCGAAGGTTATGGATTCAAACCCTACTCAAGAACTTGAACACGCCTACGCAGCTCAGCGCAGTACTCAAGGAGCGATGCATTGGCTTCTTCTGGATGAGATTAAACGGAGACTCAAACTGCCTGTTCAGGTGGGCACAGTAGATAATATTTGAAGAATCGGGAGTTCTCCTGCACAATATTCCTCCCTCAGCCAGCACCACAGATTAACTGTTCACTTGTCTCCTTGCTGTGCACGAATTGGCTGTTATGTTTTCTACAGAACAGTGACTGTATTTCAAAATGTACTCTGCTGTACGTAAAGCTCCTTAAGCTGCCCTGAGGATGTGAAGAGGTCCCAAATAAATGTAGGTTCTCCCATCCCACCATGTGTTATTGACGAGTCCTGTTGTATTCTAAGTAAACTCACTAATGATGCAAATATTTAAGTTGCCCTCAGATGTGCAGCATAAATGAACGAACGTCACCAAGCTGTATAACACTGGGGTACAGTAATGGTGGGTACAGGTCTGTCACTGTGGGGGGAGCAGAAACGAGCGGGCGGACGGCAGCCGGTGGGGGGGGGGGGGGGGCGCCCACGCGGTTGACGGGGGAGCAGAGGGAGAGGGAACAAATGTTTAAACAGTGGGAGAGCAGGGAGAGTGAGGGAACGAGTATCTGGACAGCAGCAAAGGCCATAAGCATATTCTCACTGTTAGTAACTCAAACATCACCAGCCTTTTAAAAACAAAGCAATTTTGGGAGAACGAGACACAGGTCGGACACTGGCCTTTCAGCTCTGGCAGAGGTTCGAATCCCACCCACACTGTTGAGATAATGTCTCCTGTGTCTTCACGTAGAAACTAGAAATGAGTTTGGGCGGTGTCGGTCTCCAATCGAGAAAGAGCTTCCATTTATATAGCACCTTCCACATCCTTGGGAGATTTTAACACACTTCACAGTCAATTAATTGTTCATGATGTGCAGGCATAGGAACCTAGGAATTGGTGAATAAGGTCAAGGTCCATCCAGTTCACCTTTTCCATCCTGGTGGTCACATGATACAACAATAATGGAATTGTTGCCTATTCGTCGTAATCAATTTCTATCAATGAGTCTACAACAGACCGAGACAGGTGGTGAGGAAAACCCCCAGTGGTGGAGAGCTTTGGGAACGATAGGCCCAAAGTCACCTGTTCCTCCCAAGCATGTTACACTTACCACATGTCATGCCTCAAATCACTCATATACTGTATCCTAAAATGGTAACCAAAAATTAATTGGTGCACAAATTGATAATTAATTTACTTCGAGATTTCATGCCAGAGTCTTGGGAGAGCAGGTTAACAGCAAGGTGAAGCTCACTTGTGTCAATGGGCTCACACAATGCAAACCCACCGTCTCTCGTGTGCGCAGGTACACAGGCACTGTGAGCTTGAGAGAAACGTGCACACGCAAAGGATTTTAAACCAGAGGCAGCCCACACTGAGCAGATGTGACACGCCAGCAACGCTGTGACCCAGCTCAGCACCATTACACACGGAATTCCGAACACCTGGGGAAAATCAGGAGGTCCGGGGAAAACCGGATTTTTTTATTAATTTGTTCATGGGATGTGGGTGGCGCTGGCAAGGCCAGCATTTATTGCCCATCCCTAATTGCCCTTGAGAAGGTGGTGGTGAGCCGCCTTCATGAACCGCTGCAGTCCGTGTGGTGAAGGTTCTCCCACAGTGCTGTTCGGAAGGGAGTTCCAGGATTTTGACCCAGCGAAGATGAAGGAACGGCGATATATTTCCAAGTCGGGATGGTGTGAGACTTTGAGGGGAACGTGCAGGTGGTGTTGGTCCCATATGCCTGCTGCCCTTGTCCTTCTAGGTGGTAGAGATTGTGGATTTGGGAGGTGCTGTCGAAGAAGCATTTGCTAGTTGCTGCAGTGCATCCTGTGGATGGTACACACTGCAGCCACGGTGCGCCAGTGGTGAAGGGAGTGAACGTTTAGGGTGGTGGATGGGGGGGCCAATCAAGCGGACTGCTTTGTCCTGGATAGTGTTGAGCTTCTTGAGTGTTGATGGAGCTGCATTCATCCAAGCAAGTGGAGAGTATTCCATCACATTTCCTGATTTGTGCCTTGTAGATGGTGGAAAGGCTTTGGGGAGTCAGGAGGTGAGTCACTCGCCGCAGAATACCCAGCCTCTGACCTGTTCTTGTGGCCACAGTATTTATGTGGCTGGTCCAGTTAAGTTTCTGGTCAATGGTGACCCCCAGGATGTTGATGGTGGGGGATTCGGCGATGGCAATGCCATTAAATATCAAGGGGAGGTGGTTAGACTCTCTCTTGTTGGAGATGGTCATTGCCTGGCACAAATGTTACTTGCCACTTATCAGCCCAAGCCTGGACGTTGTCCAGGTCTTGCTGCATGCAGGCAAGGGCTGCTTCATTGTCTGAGGGGTTGTGAATGGAACTGAACACTGTGCAATCATCAGCGAGCATCCCCATTTCTGACCTTATGATGGAGGGAAGGTCACTGATGACGCAGCTGAAGATGATTGGGCCTAGGACACTGCCCTGTGGAACTCCTGCAGCAATGTCCTGGGGCTGAGGTGATTGGCCTCCAACAACCACTACCATCTTCCTTTGTGCTAGGTGTTACTCCAGCCACTGGAGAGTTTTCCCCCTGATTCCCATTGATTTCAATTTTACTAGGAACCTTGGTGCCACACTCGGTCAAATGCTGCCTTGATGTCAAGGGCAGTCACTCTCACCTCACCTCTGGAATTCAGCTCTTTTGCCCATGTTTGGACCAAGGCTGTAATGAGGTCTGGAGCCGAGTGATCCTGGCGGAACCCAAACTGAGCATCGGTGAGCAGGTTATTGGTGAGTAAGTGCTGCTTGGTAGCACTGTCGACGATACCTTCCATCACTTTGCTGATGATTGAGTGTAGAATGATGGGGCGGTAATTGGCCGGGTTGGATTTGTCCTGCTTTTTGTGAACAGGATATACCAGGGCAATTTTCCACATTGTCAGGTAGATGCCAGTGTTGTAGCTGTACCCTCTGCTACAACTAGCTCCACCTCATGATAAATGTAGGTTTACATTTACATAGGTGTCAGCTGTGACTCAGTGGCAGTACTCTCGCCTCGGAGTCAGAAGATCGTGGGTTCAAGCCTCACTCCAGAGGCTTGAGCCCATAATCCAGGCTGACACTCCAGCACGATACTGAGGGAGTGCTGCACTATCAGAGGTGTTGTGTTTCAGATGAGACGTTAAACCAAGGCCCCGTCTTCCCTCTCAGGTGGATGTGAAAGATCTCACGGCACTATTCAAAGAACAGCAAGGGAGTTCTCCCCGGTGTCCTGTGCCAATATTTATCCCTCAACCAACATCAATAAAGCAGGTTATCTGCTCATTATCACATTGCTGTTTGTGGGATCTTGATGTGCGCAAATTGGCTGCCGCGTTTCCTACATAACAGTGACTACACTTCAAAAGTACTTCATTGGCTGTGAAGTGGTTTGGGACATCCCGAAGTCGTGAAAGGCGCTATACAAATGCAAGTCTTCCTTTTTACATTTGATCAAGCTGTCGATTGCATGGATCCTCCACTCACTGTAATGCAAAGCACCATTACAGTGACTAACACCACAACAACGGCTGCCGAGCTCATTCCCAAAAGATGGGGATAAAGAAAAGCTCAGGTAAGTCGGAGCTTCCAGTTATTTACTTTCCATGCTGCGCTCCAGTGTTTGCAGGCTTCATCCACTTGGCTTTTGTTTTGTGTTTAATTTTAAACTTCTGGCGTTTTGAAGGGGATATTTATTGTAGGAGAAGAATGGCCACCAGCAACATCAGGAAGTTACACACCCTGCTCTCCCCGAGGGAGTATAGAGAGATCGGCTTCCCCGCTACAATGGATAACGAGCGAGTGGCCATCGGTGCAGAGCACAGTACAGACGAGGATTCTGTGCCACGGGTCAGTCGCAGCCACAGCTCCGGATCAGTTGCTTCCAAAAGCCTTTTCCTGCCTTTCCTGTGTTTGTGCTGCATCAAAGAAGTTTTTTTCCAAGAAATGGGAAAATAATGGAATTAACCCCTTGAGCGCTGGAAAACCGAGACTGAAGACACTCAGGATGCAGGAGTGCGTCCCTGAATACGGGACTCGGGAGCTCAGAACCCCTCTACTCCTCTTACTGTATTCTGGCCTCTTGCGCATTCCTGATTTTAATTTCTCCACCATTGGCGGCTGTGCTTTCAGCTGCCTAGGCCCTAAGCTCTGAAATTCCGTCCCTAAACCTCTCTGCCCCTCTCTCATCCTTTAAGATGCTCCTTAAAACCTACCTCTTTGACCAAGTTTTTGGTCACCTGTCCTAATATCTCCTTATGTGGCTCGGTGTCAAAATTTTGTCTGATATCGCTCCTGTGAATCACCTTGGGACGTTTTACTACATTAAAAGGTGCTATATAAAAGCAAGTTATTGTCACGCTCAACCAGTTTCACTGACGACTGGATCAGACGAGTCTGTGGAATGGGGGATCCCAAGAACACTGGAATTGAAACAAAGTGTTGGAAACACAGCAAGCCCCACAATACTTGGGAGCGTGTCTCACAGGGTCTCTTGCTCGCTCTTTCAGATGGCGACAGACCCGCCCTGCCCTTGGTTTCAGTTTGAGATGTTTCTCTCGGTGCTCAAACGAGAAACGAGCGGTAAATTACTTTATGGGGTTTGAGATTCTCTGATAATCAGCCTGGGAATTCTTTTGATGGGTCAGTTGACGTCACTCACACATTTCAACACCAGAGCAAACCTAAAAATAACCTGTGCTCCTAAACTACTTACAGTGCACTATAGATAAGACAGTCGAAAGAGACTGGGGTGGGGAGGGACAGTGATTACAGGGCAGTTTTGGCACAGAGATAATGAATTGCAAATGTGATAGATTGACAGCTTCAGCACAAGTATTAACAGGGTCCATCACAAAGTTACAGATAGTAAGATCACTCCTTGATAATCTCAGTTAACAGTAAATCTCACAAATAAACACGAAGGGTGATAAGAACATAAGAACGAATATAAGAAATAGGAGCAGGAGGATGATATTCGGCCCCTCGAGCCTGCCCTGCCATTCATCAAGATAGTGACTGATCTTCGACCTCAACTCCACTTTCCCACTTGATCCCCATATCCCTTGATTCCAGAGAGTATAAGAACATAATATTGAGATGTTGAGTAAGCAGAGGTGCACTGACAGGTCAGTGAATATTACATGGGGGTGGGGGCGGTGAAATATTGCGCTGAAGTATTTTTATTGTTTAAAGTTCTCTTGCAAGGCAAGGACTGGCCCAAACACAGTGAACACAGGTGGTTATAGCTAGGAGGCGTCCGAGGTAGGAATGGGATGCGGCATGGTGTTGGTATAAAAGGACTACCTCTCCATGGGTTCCAAGAGCAGGGTGTTGGGGACTTGGGACCTCTTCAGATTGGCCGGCCAGAGACTAGTTGCACATACGCTCCTTACTAGGTCAATCCACAAAGCCACGTCGACCAGAAGGTTGGATTCATGATATGTGCCATGTTAACTGACCATACCCAGGGAGCAGCAATCAGCAGGGACCCACTCCTGCTCACTGTCCACTGAAAGTGTGCACGTCAGCTAGCCGGCAGCTCTGACTCGGCTACGAATCTCACTCCCCCCACCCCACCGCCCCCCCCCACCACCACCCAAGGTCAAATAGCTTGCCCACACTTACTGTCTGGGGTCACACACAAAGACTGACCACTGGGATTGGTACTGGTGGGATCACAACCCCAAAGTCTCAAATTTGAAGTTCCAATCCTTGTATGTAAATCACTCCATGGCCTCACCCCCACCCATCTCTGTAACCTTCTCCGGTGCTGTAACCCGCCCCCTTAAACTCTGCCCCTCCAACTCCAGCCTCATGTGTCTCCCCCTCCCTCTTCTTCCCACCATTAATGGCAGTGCTTTCAGCCACCTCTGGAATTCCCCCCCTAAAGCTCTTCGCCTCTTCATCTCCCTCACCTCCTTCAAGATTGTCCTTAAGACCCACCTCTTTGACCAAGTTTTGAGTCAGCCCCTACTATTTCCTCTGTTAGTTTGGCACCTGTTGTCCCTCACATTTCTGCAAAAGGCCTTGAGGCATTCCCTATATTAAAGGCACTGTATAAATGTAAATTGTTCAAAAAGGAGAGAAAAAATGGACAAAGAGAAAATAAATATCTTCAGCAGTGACCTTGGGAATCTCCGAATATCTGAAGAAGAGTCAGGGATCCAAGCAGTCGAACACAGTGCTACTCTTTGGGTGGGGGGTAAATGCAAACACACCTGAGGTGGCTGCACAATTTGAATACACATCGCATTAAACAGCTGCTTTGAGAGAGATGAGAATCCAGCAGAACCAGGGCCATGCAAAATGGTGCCTCCTGCTGGCAGGACACAGCACAGGATTAAGGGCAGCCATGGAGAATCCCACAGTCCCAGTTAAGTCTGTCTCTCTCTCTCTCTCTCTCTCTCCCTTCTCAAAAAATTGAGCCAGCTTAAACAGACATAAGCCATACGGTGCAGTGGCCTGCGTGCGTGGGGCCCAACCCATGGGATACTGGGAATCAGAGCTCATCTGATTTTTATAATGCAATGTAATGTGACCTCAGCTGATAAGTTTGGGAGCAGAGGGGAAGGTTAAGAGTTTATCACACCAACTATAAAGCACACAACACTCCAGAAACAAACACTACGGACAAGATAATAACCACCTCCAGGCTCCAACAAGAGCAGAAGTCCAGGAGGATGTGTTGCCTTTTCCACAGTCATTAATAAATCACCTTTCACAAAACCTCTGATCCTAGATCTGGGTGGTTTGGGGAGATCCAGTCCGCTGGCAAGACCTAGGAGGGCTGGAGATTGGCAAGAATCAGTGACTACAGGAACTATACCCAACACCGGGGAGGGAACGGGCCCCCGACACAGCAAATGCCAGTGTCAGTATGTCCCGTGAATGCCTCCCTTGGTCCAATAAACAAGGTTGTTTCTGAAATAAAAACAGGAAATGCTGGAAAAGCTCAGCAAGTGAGGCAGCATTTGCAAAGAATGAAACAGAGTTAAAGTTTCAGGTCAAAGACCTTCGTCAGAACTAGAAGATGTTAAAGTTTCTGTTTCTGTGTGCGGGAGCTGGGGTGCGCTGACTGTCATGAGCACATTTGCCAATGATGGTGTGTAATCAGTAATGACCAGTAATTTCAGGGTTTAAAAGAACAAAACACCCATAGCCTCGTCCCCCCTTTGTCCCCCTCCCCACCGTCTGATAATATCCTTCTGTGCACCCCACTCCCCCAAATAACCTTGCCGTGCTCCCCAGTTTGAAAAACAGCCACACTGCTTTACAACATAACTGTGCAGCAGACACAAGGGCAGACAGACCCCATTAGCACACGCTTTAACCAGCATACAAATATACCTGCAAAGGAGTACAATCTGATCTCAGGTAGAGTATCTTTACTACCCACTCAACAAAATAAAACCCCTCCCCGTTTTATAATCCCTAAGATTGCAGCGATTTGCTCCCTCCCCCTCCTAGATCCACAGCTCTGGGCTGGGTAAAGGTCAGTGGTAGTTTCAATGTTCAGAATACTCTGTCCTCTCGAGCAGGCCCTGGGCATGTTCTAACAAGCTGCATACTAGTGACTGAGTCACCATCGAGGAACACCATTAGCTGGGAAGTATCCACATATCAGAGTTTGTCAGCTTGGCTCAGCTGGTAGCATCTCCCATCTCAGAGTCAGAAGGTCGTGGATTCAAGCCTCACTTGGGTACACAGACGATGCTGTCGCTTGCAGTTCTGAGTGAGTACTGCAGTGTTGTCTTTCTCATCCTTGCCAACATTCCTCCCTCAATCAGCACCATCAACAGATTATCTGGTCATTATCACATTGCTGTCTGTGGGACCTAGCTGTGCACAAATTGGCTGCTCCATTTCCCTACATTACAACAGTGACTATGGCCAATTTTTTTTTTTATTCGTTCACGGGATGTGGGCGTCGCTGGTGAGGCCGGCATTTATTGCCCATCCCTAATTGCCCTCGAGAAGGTGGTGGTGAGCCGCCTTCTTGAACCGCTGCAGTCCGTGTGGTGACGGTTCTCCCACAATGCTGTTAGGAAGGGAGTTCCAGGATTTTGACTCAGCGACAATGAAGGAACGGCGATATATTTCCAAGTCGGGATGGTGTGTGACTTGGAGGGGAACGTGCAGGTGGTGTTGTTCCCATGTGCCTGCTGCTCGTGTCCTTCTAGGTGGTAGAGGTCGCGGGTTTGGGAGGTGCTGTCGAAGAAGCCTTGGCGAGTTGCTGCAGTGCATCCTGTGGATGGTGCACACTGCAGCCACAGTGCGCCGGTGGTGAAGGGAGTGAATGTTTAGGGTGGTGGATGGGGTGCCAATCAAGCGGGCTGCTTTATCTTGGATGGTGTCGAGCTTCTTGAGTGTTGTTGGAGCTGCACTCATCCAGGCAAGTGGAGAGTATTCCATCACACTCCTGAACTGTGCCTTGTAGATGGTGGAAAGGCTTTGGGGAGTCAGGAGGTGAGTCACTCGCAGTGTGAAGCGCTTTGGGACGTCCCGAGGCCGTGAAATGCACTAAATAAATGCAAGTTCTTCCTTTCTTCTTTCATATTTGCAATCAGAAGTTACTGCAGCTTAAAGTAATTCATTGTACATGAAGTGCTTTGAATATGACAATAAGCTGTACAAATAGACATTTTTTGGGAGCATGTGGAATCAGGAGACAGGTGGCAGAATGGCTAGCAAGCTGGCTACAAAACAGGAAACCGAGAGTGGGGTTAAGGGTAGCCACTCAGACTCGCAAAAAAGTGGGAAGTGGTGTTCCACAGAGATCGGAGCTGGGACCACTGTTCACAATTTACAAAAGTGATTTGGATTCGGGAATTGGAAGTACAATTTCAAAATTTGCGGATGGCACCAAATTTGGGGGTGCGGGGGGAGGAAGAGGGGGATGGTGTAGTTAATACAAAGGAGGAATGCGTCAAATGCAAGAGGACATTAAGTGAGTGCAAAAGACAAGGCTGAAGCGTTTACAACCATCTTCAGACAGAAGTGCCGAGTGGATGATCCATCTCGGCCTCCTCCCGATATCCCCACCATCACAGAAGCCAGTCTTCAGCCAATTCGATTCACTCCACGTGATATCAAGAAACGGCTGAGTGCACTGGATACAGCAAAGGCTATGGGCCCCGACAACATCCCAGCTGTAGTGCTGAAGACTTGTGCTCCAGAACTAGCTGCGCCTCTAGCCAAGCTGTTCCAGTACAGTTATAACACTGGCATCTACCCGACAATGTGGAAAATTGCCCAGGTATATCCTGTCCACAAAAAGCAGGACAAATCCAATCCAGCCAATTACCATCCCATCAGTCTACTCTCAATCATCAGCAAAGTGAAGGAAGGTGTCGTCGAAAGTGCTATCAAGCAGCACTTACTCACCAATAACCTGTTCACCGATGCTCAGTTTGGGTTCCGCCAGGACCACTCGGCTCCAGACCTCATTACAGCCTTGGTCCAAACATGGACAAAAGAGCTGAATTCCAGAGGTGAGGTGAGTGATTGCCCTTGACATCAAGGCACCATTTGACAGAGTGTGGCATCAAGGAGCCCTAGTAAAATTGAAATCAATGGGAATCAGGGGGAAAACTCTCCAGTGGCTGGAGTCATACCTAGCACAAAGGAAGATGGTAACGGTTGTTGGAGGCCAATCATCTCAGCCCCAGGACATTGCTACAGGAGTTCCTCAGGGCAGTGTCCTAGGCCCAACCATCTTCAGCTGCTTCATCAATGACCTTCCCTCCTTCATAAGTTCGGAATTGGGGATGTTCGCTGATGATTCAGTTCCATTCGCAACCCCTCAGATAATGAAGCAGTCTGTGCCCGCATGCAGCAAAACCTGGACAACATCCAGGCTTGGGCAAGTAACATTTCCGCCAGACAAGTGCCAGGTAATGACCATCTCCAACAAGAGAGTGTCTAACCACCTCCCCTTGACATTCAACAGCATTACCATCGCCGAATCCCCCACCATCAACATCCTGGGGATCACCATTGACCAGAAACTTAGCCGGACCAGTCACATAAATACTGTGGCTACAAAAGCAGGTCAGAGGCTGGGTATTCTGTGGCGAGTGACTCACCTCCTGACTCCCAAAGCCTTTCCACCATCTACAAGGCACAAGTCAGGAGTGTGATGGAATACTCTCCACTTGCCTGGATGCAGCTCCAACAACACTCAAGAAGCTCGATGCCATCCAGGACAAAGCAGCCCGCTTGGTTGGCACCCCATCCACCACCCTAAACATTCACTCCCATCTACAGGATGCACTGCAGCAATTCGCCAAGGCTTCTTCGACAGCACCTCCCAAACCCGTGACCTCTACCACCTAGAAGGACAAGGGCAGCAGGCATATGGGAACAACACCACCTGCACGTTCCCCTCCAAGTCACACACCATCCCGACTTGGAAATATATCGCCGTTCCTTCATCATCGCTGGGTCAAAATCCTGGAACTCCCCTTCCTAACAGCACTGTGGGAGAACCGTCACCACACGGACTGCAGCGGTTCAAGGCGACGGCTCACCACCACCTTCTCAAAGGCAATTAGGGATGGGTAATAAATGCTGGCCTTGCCAGCGATGCCCACATCCCATGAAGGAATAAAAAAACTTGCAAAATAGATGTGCAATTGGCAAATAAATTTCAATACAGATAAGTGTGTGGTTGTGCATTTTGGTTGTTAGGAAGAACAAGGGGGCCACATGCTGCTTGGATAATAAGAGTCTAAACGGGATAGAGAAGCAAAGGAACCTAGGGGTACAGATACACAAAATCACTAAAAGTAGCGACACAGGTTAATAAGGCCATTAAAAAAAAGGCAAACCAAGCACTAGGGTTCATTTCTAGAGGGATGAAATTGAAAAGCAGAAGTTATGTTAAACTTGTATAGAACCTTGGTTAGACCGCACTCGGAATATTGTGCACAGTTCTGGTCTTCATACTATAGAAAGGATGTAGAGGCATTGGTGAGGGTGCAAAAAAGTGTCACAAGAACTATACCAGAACTGAGGGGATATCCATATCAGAAAAAGCTGAACTTGCTTGGGCTCTTTTCTCTAGAAAAGAGAAGACTGAGGGGTAACCTGATAGAGGTCTTTAAGATAATGATAAGGTTTGATAGGATAGATGTAGAGAAAATGTTTCCACTTGTTGGGGGGGGGGGGGGGGGGGGGGTGGAGTCCAAAACTAGAAGTCATCAATATAAGATAGTCGCTAATAAATCCAATAGGGAATTCAGGAGAAACTTCTTTAACCAGACAGAGTGGTGAGAATGTGGAACTCGGAGTAGTTGAGGCCAATAGCATAGATGCATTTAAGGAGAAGCTAGATAAGCACGAGCGAGAAAGAAATAGAAGGCCATCCTGATGGGGTTAGCTGAAGTAGGGAGGGAGGAGGCTCGTGTGGAGCATAAACCCAGTATAGATCAGTTAGGCCGAATGGCCTGTTTCTGTGATGCAGTTTCGATGTACCTTGATTGTTAAAGAACTCTCAGTCCTGCACGACTGAATTACACCTAGTAGGGCTCACTAATCAAAAGCAATGAGTCCAAGTCCCAAACACAATTCGCTCTCAACTCGGTTCTAAGGTTTCTGGTTTGGAGCAAGTTTTTAAGAGGAGAGTCCACTTCATTAAGAGGAGCAGGTGGAGGTGCAGCATTTTAGGAGACATAATGCTTGACTGTAACCCCTCTGGATGTGACCCACAGGCTCAATTGCTAAATTTAAATGTGAGATAGATAGCTTTTTGGCAACCAAAGGTATTAAGGGATATGGGCCAAAGGCAGGTATATGGAGTTAGATCACAGATCAGCCATGATCTTATCAAATGGCGGAGCAGGCACGAGGGGCTGAATGGCCGACTCCTGTTCCTACGTTCCTATGCATCAGAACCTTACAATAAAAAAAACTCAATTGAGAAACGGTCACTCGTGAGAGAGGCTGCTCATTAGGTGCTCAGCTCGCTCAAATCAACCACACTGTGATCAAACACAGCTTCCGGCTCTGGAGAATGCTTCCTGCACACAGAGGAAATGCTGATAAACCTCTTTTGTTTTTATATCTTCCATCAACTTCACCTTAAAATTCAAGTAAAGAAAGAACTTGCATTTATAATGCGCCTTTGACAACTTCAGGATGTCCAGAAGTGCTTCACAGTCAATTAAATCATTTTTGAAGTGTAGTCACTGTTGCAATGTAGGAAATGTGACAGCCAATTTACACACAGCAAGATCCCACTAACAGCAACGAGATAAATGACCAGATATTCATTTTTTTAAAAATAATGTTGGTTGAGGGATAAATATTGGCCAGGACACCGGAGTGAACTCCCTGCTCTTCTTTGAAGAGTGCTGTGGGATCATTTACATCCACCTGAGGGGGCAGACAGTTTAACGTCTCATCTGAAAGGCGGCACCTCCAACTGTGCAGCACTCCCTCAGTACTGCACTGGAGTGTCAGCCTTGATTACGTGCTCAAGTCTCTGGAGTGCGACTTGAGCCCATGACCTTCTGACTCAGATGAGAGTGCTATCACTGAGCCACGGCGAGTAAATACAACTAGTTCCAAGAGCTTCCTTCACCCCAGAGAGCTTTTTCAATTCATAAGTGTTTGTATTTCTTGCTTCCACTTTGTGACCGAAATTTCTGACCAATGTACCGTTACCTGACCCTAGAAACATTGAGGATCCCCCGAGGGCTCGTTGGGCCCCAAGCTGTTGGTCACCTGTCCTACTATCTCCTTATATGGCTCGGTGTCAAATTTGGTTTGATAATCAGTCCTCTGAAGCGCCTTCGGACATTTTACTATGTTAAAAGTGCTACATAAATGCAAGTTGTTGTTGCTGTGGTTGTTGTAGTATCAGCTTTCTGGAGACAGGCTTCCAGAATCTAAGTTAAAACATATGGAACCGCTACAGTCAGTGAATGTAAAGCAGTCCAGCTCTACCTCCAGCAGGCGTCTGTGTCAGTACCCCGAATGGAAGCTTTTGCAAGTGAATCAGCCTGGTTGTGGCCTCAGCTTATCGAGAGATTGCGTCCGTTCTCAGAGTGACAGCACACAGCTCAAGCCTTAGGTCCTTCAGCCTCTTTTCGAGCATAAACTCATTCTGACAGAAGCGTGATGCCACAAAGAAATAGACTGAGGTTACAACACGGATACAGGCCATTCAGCCCAACCAGTCCGTGTCGGCGTTTACCCTCCACACGAACAAATAGTTCTAAATCACATTTACCTGCATTGTTCCCGTATCACCTTCGACCCCCTTTCCTTCATCCACCTATCCAATCTAATCTTCAATGTTAACATAGTTTCTCCTCAAACACTAACGCTGGAAGTGAATGCCATAGCCTTAACTCTCTGTGTGAAGGCGTTTCTCCTGCCCTCTGTTCTAGGCCCAACTGGAAACAGTCTGCTTCTATCTACCCTGCCCCATCCTTTAAACAATCTGCAATGTTCCAGTGAAAACAGACCTAGTTTCTCCTCATACCAGGCAGCATCCTAGTGAATCAAAAGCAGATACTGTGGATGCTGGAAATTAGAAATAAAAACAGAAAATGCTGGAAATACTCAGCAGGTCAGGCAGCATCTGGAGAGAGAAACAGAGTTAACGTTTCAGGTCGATGAAATCGGAAAAGTTTCTTCCCACAGATGCTGACCTACTGAGTGTTTCCAGCATTTTCTGTTTTGGTTTGAGCATCCGTGTGAATCTGTGTTGCACCCTCTCTAAAGCCACAGGACACATGCTGCACTCTAACTCAGATACCTTTAGCCCCAGGCAAATGAGACATACACAGAATAATTCCTATTCTGCTGCAAAAACACCTTTGTTTGCAGGATCCCTCCACCATGCTGGAAGCTACACAGTAAGATTTATCTCTCTTCCCTCCCCTACAAACGCTCTGGGTTTGAATATTTGTACAGCCAGAAATTCCAAGAGTTCTAAATCACATTTACCTGCATTGTAGGGGAGAGAGGGGAGAGATGGTAAAATGAAAGAAATTTAAAGCTGTCTTTAACACCAGAATCCGGGGCTGGATCCACTCAAACTGACTCTCACAGTGCTGTTAGATAGGGAGCTCCAGGATTTTGACCCAACGTCGATGAAGGAACGATGATTTATGTCCAAATCAGGATGGTGTGAGATTGGGAGGGGAACTTGGAGGTGATGGTGTACCTGCTGTCTTTGTACTTCTCGGTGGAGGTGGTCACGGGTTTATCTGTTGAGGAGCTAAGGCACACAGGAGCATTCAATCCCAAGGACTGACCTCAACTTGGTGGTAACTGGGTATCAGAACTGGCTACAGTTGCCCTGGACTAGGAACAGGAAGAGAGGTGAAAGAGAAAACACAGGGTTTTCTGCTCCTGATCAGTATCCAGCTGGAAACTTGGGTATGGGGATGTTGGGCGAGGACAGGACTGGGTCCCTGTGATCAAGTGAGCTGACGAGAGTCACCTTCTAGTCTCAGACAAGAACTGTGCCCATGGATCCATGCCATGGCACGGAGTCAAGGGAATCGGAAGGGAACAAAATCAGCAGCAAAGGGAGGATTTATTTAGAAACAAGAGAAGCAATAGATTCCCAAACTAGTTCCATGAAACAGTGGAGTGTGGTGAGGCTGGGAACCATTCCATTCTGCGTCTGTCAAGTTAGCCAAGCTCCTCCAGAGCAGCAGTTACCTGTGCTTCAAATAACATTAAGTGTCAGCCGTGACTCAGTGGGTAGCACACACTCACCTCAGAGTCAGAAGGTCGTGGGCTCAAGCCCCACCCCACAGACTTAAGAACTTAATCCAGGCTGATACTCCAGTGCAGTACTGAGGGAGTGCTGCACTGTCAGAAGTGCTGTCTATCAGATGAGACCTCATCTACCCTCTCAGGTGGACATAAAAGATCCCATAACACTATTCGAGGAAGAGCAGGGGAGATCTCCCCAGTGTCCTGGGCCAATATTTATCCCTCAACCAAAACCTCTCACACAATGTCTGGTAATTTATTTAATTAGTTTGTGGGATCTAGCTGTCCGTAAATTAGCCACCATGTTTCCTACATTGCAACAGTGACGACACTTCAAAAAGTACTTAATTGGCTGTAAGGTTGTGAAAGGCACTGGAGATGTGCAAGTTCTTTCTCTCTCCCTGTCTGTCTTTCTTTTTAACTTCAGGACTAAGCTAAGGAGGGAGTAACAGCATCAGACAGAGCCCTCGTTCCGAGCTGATCATCAGAACTGGACTTAGCTGCGATGGTCCCACGGACACAAGGTGCAGCAACGACCGGTGTCTTGGCTCACAAAGAACAGTGAGCTGGCTGAGGTACGCCAGCAACAGCTTGCATTTATATAGCTCCTTTACATAGTAAAATATCCCAAGGTGCTTCACAGGAGCGATTATCAAACAAAATTTGACACCGATCCACATAAGGAGATATTAGAACAGGTGACCAAAAGCTTGGTCAAAGAGGTAGGCTTTAAGGAGAGTCTTAAAAGGAGGAGAGTAAAGGGGTTTAGAGAGGGAATTCCAGAGCTTAGGACTGGGGGTGGGAAAGAGGAAGCCGGGGGGGGGGGGGAATGGACTGTATTTATATAGCGCCTTTCACGACCTCACGAAGTTCCAAAGCACTTTACAACCAATGAAGTACTTCTAAAGTATAGTCATTGTTGTAATGTAGGAAATGGCAGCCAAATTGCACACAGCAAGATCCCACAAGCAGCATTATGATAATAGCCAGATAATCTGTTCTTGTGATGTTGGTTGAAGGATAAATACTGGCCAGGACACCGGAAGAACTCCCCTGCTCTTCTTTGAATAGTGCCATGGGATATTTTACATCCACTTGAGGGGGTAAACGGGGCCTCGGTTTTTTTAAAAAATTTGTTCGTGGGATGTGGGCGTCACTGGCAAGGCCAGCATTTATTGCCCATCCCTAATTGCCCTTGAGAAGGTGGTGGTGAGCTGCCTTCTTGAACCGCTGCAGTCTGTGTGGTGAAGGTTCTCCCACAGTGCTGTTAGGAAGGGAGTTCCAGGATTTTGACCCAGGGACGATGAAGGAACGGAGATATATTTCCAAGTTGAGATGGTGTGTGACTTGGAGGGGAACGTGCAGGTGGTGTTGTTCCCATGTGCCTGCTGCTCTTGTCCTTCCAGGTGGTAGAGGTCGCGGGTTTGGGAGGTGCTGTCGAAAAAGCCTTGGAGAGTTGCTGCAGTGCATCCTGTGGATGGTACACACTGCAGCCACTGTGCGCCAGTGGTGAAGGGAGTGAGTGTTTAGGGTGGCGGATGGGGTGCCAATCAAGCGGGCTGCTTTGTCCTGGATGGCGTTGAGCTTCTTGAGTGTTGTTGGAGCTGCACTCATCCAGGCAAGTGGAGAGTATTCCATCAAACTCCTGACTTGTGCCTTGTAGATGGTGGAAAGGCTTTGGGGAGTCAGGAGGTGAGTCACTCGCCGCAGAATACCCAGCCTCTGACCTGCTCTTGTAGCCACAGTATTTATATGGCTGGTCCAGTTAAGTTTCTAGTCAATAGTGACCCCCAGGATGTTGATGGTGGGGGATTTGGTGATGGTAATGCCGTTGAATGTCAAGGGGAAGTGGTTAGATTCTCTCTTGTTGGAGATGGTCATTGCCTGGCACTTGTCTGGCTCAAATGTTACTTGCCACTTATCAGCCGAAGTCTGGATGTTGTCCGGGTCTTGCTGCATGCGGGCTCGGACTGCTTCATTATCTGCAGGGTTGCGAATGGAACCGAACACTGTGCAATCATCAGCAAACATCCCTATTTCTGACCTTATGAAGGAGGGAAGGTCATTGATGAAGCAGCTGAAGATGATTGGGCCCAGGATATTGCCCTGAGGAACTCCTGCAGCAATGTCCTGGGGCTGAGATGATTGGCCTCCAACAACCACTACCACCTTCCTTTGTGCTAGGTATGACTCCAGTCACTGGAGAGTTTTCCCCTTGATTCCCATTGACTTCAATGTTACTATGGCTCCTTGGTGCCACACTCAGTCAAATGCTTGATGTCAAGGGCAGTCAATCTCACCTCACCTCTGGAATTCAGCTCTTTTGTCCATGTTTGGACCAAGGCTGTAATGAGGTCTGGAGCCGAATGGTCCTGGCGGAACCCAAACTGAGCATCGGTGAGCAGGTTATTGTTGAGTAAGTGCCGCCTGATAGCACTGTCGACGACACCTTCCATCATTTTGCTGATGATTGAGAGTAGACTGATGGGACGGTAAATGGCCGGATTGGATTTGTCCTGCTTTTTGTGGACAGGACATATCTGGGCAATTTTCCACATTGTCGGGTAGATGTCAGTGTTGTAGCTGTACTGGAACAGCTTGGCTAGAGGCGCAGCTAGTTCTGGAGCACAAGTCTTCAGCACTACAGCTGGGATGTTGTCGGGGCCCATAGCCTTTGTTGTATCCAGTGCACTCAGCCGTTTCTTGATATCACGTGGAGTGAATCGAATTGGCTGAAGGCTGGCTTCTGTGATGGTGGGGATATCGGGAGGCGGCCGAGATGGATCATCCACTCGGCACTTCTGGCTGAAGATGGTTGCAAACGCTTCAGCTTTGTCTTTTGCACTCACGTGCTGGACTCTGCCATCATTGAGGATGGGGATGTTTACAGAGCCTCCTCCTCCCGTTAGTTGTTTAATTGTCCACCACCATTCACGACTGGATGTGGCAGGACTGCAGAGCTTTGATCTGATCCGTTGGTTGTGGAATCGCTTAGCTCTGTCTATACAATGTTGCTTCCGCTGTTTAGCATGCATGTAGTCCTGAGTTGTAGCTTCACCAGGTTGGCATCTTATTTTTAGGTACGCCTGGTGCTGCTCCTGGCATGCTCTTCCACACTCGTCATTGAACCAGGGTTGATCCCCTGGCTTGTTGGTAATGGTAGAGTGAGGAATATGCCAGGCCATGAGGTTACAGATTGTGCTGGAATACAATTCTGCAGTTGCTGATGGCCCACAGCGCCTCATGGATGCCCAGTATTGAACTGCTAGATCTGTTCTGAATCAGGAGGTTTCCCACCCAGAGTACATTTTGTGCCCTTGCTACCCTCAGTGCTTCCTCCAAGTGGTGTTCAACATGGAGGAGGACTGATTCATCAGCTGAGGGAGGGCGGTAGGTGGTAATCAGCAGGAGGTTTCCTTGCCCACGTTTGACCTGATGCCATGAGATTTCATGGGGTCCAGAGTCAATGTTGAGGACTCTCAGGGCAACTCCCTCCTGACTGTATATCACTGTACCGCCACCTCTGGTGGGTCTGTCCTGCCGGTGGGACAGGACATACCCAGGGATGGTGATGGAAGATTCTGGGACATTGGCCGAAAGGTATGATTCAGTGAGTATGGCTATGTCAGGCTGTTGCTTAACTCCCCTGTGGAATAGCTCTCCCAATTTTGGCACAAGTCCCCAGATGTTGGTGAGGAGGACCTTGCAGGGTCGACTGGGCTTGGTTTGCCTTTGTCGTGTCCGGTGCCTAGTGGTCCGATGCCGGGTGGTCCATCCGGTTTTATTCTTATTACTTTTTGTAGCGAGATTTTACAACTGAGTGGCTTGCTGGACCATTTCAGAGGGTGATTAAGAATCAACCACAATGTTGTGGGTCTGGAGTCACATATAGGCCAGACCGCGTAAGGGCGGCAGGTTTCCTTCCCTAAAGGACGTTAGTGAACCAGATAGGTTTTTACAACAATCCGGTTGTTTCATGGCCACCATTACTGATAGTTTTTTTTATTCCAGAATTTTATTTAATTAATTGAATTTAAATTCGCCAGCTGCCGTGGCGGGATCTGAACTCATAACTCTGGATTATTAGTCCAGGCCTCTGGATTACTAGCCCAGTAACATAACCACTGTGCTACCGTACCCTCATCCGAAAGACAGCGCCCCTTGCAGCACTCCCTCAATACTTTACTGGGAGTGTCAGCCTGGATTATGTGCTCAAGCCTCTTGATTGGGGCTTAAACGGACAATCTTCTAACTCAGGCGAGAGTGCTACCAACTGATGCACAGCTGGCAAGGGGCCAGAGTTGGAGGAACGCAGAGATCTTGGAGGCGGTTGCAAAGATAGGGAGGGGAACCCGTGAGGGGACATAAATAGAGGTCATCACATCTCTGTTGCAGCTCAAGCCAGCTGCCATAGTGTGAGGGTCAGCCCCCCCACCCCACTCTCCCCCAAACACAAGAACCATTCTGTCCTGTGTTTTGAATGAAGTTTAAACTGCTTTTCTCAAAAGGATTTCCTAATCACTTTCTGCACAAGGACCTTGGCAAAGCAGATCAGCCCAGAGCATAGGGGAAAACTGCCAAACAAAGTCAGTCAAATCCTTTAGAGATTTATAACTACAGCACTTGAAAAACACACAACCTGGGTCTGAGCTTATATTATCTCATGTGAAAAGTACTTCAGCATTATATTCCTGTGCACAACTATCAGGCATGGCGCCAAGTCAGAGCTTCTCCTCTTTCCCTCCCTCGCACCCCCACTTCTTTCTCTCCCCTCCCCCATTTCCTCGCCCCCCTGCTTTCTCCTCCTCCTCCTCCTCCTCTCTTTCCTCCACCCCCCACTCTTTCCTCCCACTCTTTCCCCCCCACCAAATGGCTACCTGCACCAACTGTATTTTTTGGCGCTCAGCCTCCAGTTCGCGCTTTTAGTGAACGGCAGCGAGGGCACGTGCGGCTCAACGTGCTCCGGGCCCGAGTGTGCGTGCGCGCGCATCATCAATAGTGGAAGCAGTTAGTCCCTGGCTCTCGTCACAGCATTATCAAATTGCTGCTTATGGGGTCTTGCTGTGCACACATTGGCTGCCACGTTTCTTACATTACAACAGTGACTACGCTTCAAAAGTGCTTCATTGGCTCTAAAAGTGCTTTGGGATGTCCCGAAGTCATGAAAGGCACTATATAAATGCAAATCCTTCTTTCTTGCGGCCTCCCAGACTCCCTTTCAGAATGGATGAATGCTGGAAGAGGCCCAGAATTTGTGTAGGAGGAGGTCCATCTGTCTGCAGCAAGAATCCAGTATGGAGGGGAGAAATTTGTGGAGCTTGGAGTACGTTTGGAAGTATGGTTGAGTTGTACCTTACTTCTTTTAATCCAAGTGGCGTGGAGGTTCTAGTTCCGTGCCTTTCACCAGCCCTCCTCCATTGGCTGACAGTCTAAGTCTTGGTCCCAGGCTCTCCAGGTGTTTCTTTTGTGCCATCTTGCACAAGATGGAGGTGTGTCCGTAGGGTGTGGAGGAAGAGTTCTAGGGAAAGAGGTGGTCATAGTGCACAAGGTGGAGTGTGTCTGTAGGGTGTGGAGGAAGAGTTCTAGGGAAAGAGGTGGTCATAGTGCACAAGGTGGAGTGTGTCTGTAGGATGTGGAGGAAGAATTCTGGGGAAAGAGGTGGTCAGCATTGGGAGTTGGACATATAACTGGACTCCGGATGAGATATTGAATCTGGAGATGGAAGTTGCTGACCATCTGGTGGCTCTAGTCGGACAGTTGGCCTAGGTTGGGTATTTTTCTTATACCACGCTATGCTTGAGGCAAGTGTTTCTGGGAGCTCCTTGTTGGACTAGACTAGGGAGAGGGATCTTTGGGGAGATGGAGATTTCTCTCCCAAGTTGAGGGGGTCAGAGTGATGGGGGTTTTTCTGGGCTTTTGTTGGTCCTTTTGAGGGTTTATAAAGTGTAGGGTATGCCTGGGGGGGCTGCAGCGATTTGCTGAGAAGCCAAGAATTAGACTATGAGCGGCTTGCAATGACATTTTCATAGTATCATAGAATGGTTACAGCACAGAAGACGGCCATTCGGCCCATTGACCCCGTGCTGGCTCTTTGTAAGAGCATTCCAGTGAGTCGCATTCCTCCACTCTTTCCCCGTAACCCTTCAAATATTTATCCAATTCCCTTTTGAAGGCCACGATTGAATCTGCCTCCACCACCCTTTCGGGCAGTGCATTCCTGATCCTACCCACTCGCTGTGTAAGAAAGTTTTTCCTCATGTCGCCTTTGCTTCTTTTGCCAATCACCTTAAATCTGTCTCCTCTGGTTCTTGACCCTTCCACCAGTGGGAACAGTTTCTCTCTATCTACTCCGTCTGGACCACTCATGATTTTGAATACCTCAATGAAGTCTCCTCTCAACCTTCTCTGTTCCAAGGAGAACAACCCCAGCTTCTCCAGTCTAACCATGTAACTGAAGTCCCTCATCCCTGGAACCTTTCTCGTAAATATTTTCTGCATCCTCTCTCAGGCCTTCACATCCTTCCTAAAGTGTGGTACTCAGAATTGGTCACAATATTCCAGTTGTGGCCAAACCAGTGTTTTGTTAAGGTTCAACATAATTTCCTTGCTTTTGTACTCTATGCCTCTAATTATGAAGCTCAGGATCCCGTTTGCTTTTTCCAAGTTTAGAAGAACGAGAGGTGATCTTATTGAAACATATATGATCCTGAGGGGATTAGAAGGGGTAGATGCTGAGAGGATGTTTCCCCTTGTGGGAGAGACTAGAACTAGGGGACACAGTTTAAAAATAAGGGGTCTCCCACTTAAGATGCAGATGAGGAGAAATGTTTTCTCTCAGACGGTCGTGAGTCTGTGGAACTCCCTTCTTGAGAGAGCGGCGGAGGCAGGGTCATTGAATATTTTTAAGGCTGAATTGGATAGATTCCTGATTAACAAGGGAGTCAAAGGTTATAGCAGGTAGACGGGAAAGTAGGGTTGAGGTCACAATCAGATCAGCCATGATCTTATCAAATGGCAGAGCAGGCTCAAGAGGCCAAATGGCCTACTCCTGCTCTTAATTCGTATGTTCGTAAAACGCTGTCCCTGCCACCTTCAGCGATTTATGCACATATACCCTCAGGTCTCTCTGTTCCTGTACCTCCTTTAGAATTGTGCTCCCAAGTTTATATTGCCTCTCCTCATTCTTTCTGCCAAAATGTATCAGTTCACACTTCTGAGTTAAATTTCATCTGTCACGTGTCTGCCCATTCCACCAGCCTGTCTATATCCTCTTGAAGTCTATCACTATCCTCCTCACTGTTTACCACACTTCCAAGTTTTGTGTCATCTGCAAATTTTGCCCTGTACACCCAAGTCCAAGTCATTAATATATGTGTCAAAAAAAGCAGTGGTGCCAGTACTGACCCCTGGGGAACACCACTGTATACTGCATGTTGGAGTACAGTCCCGGGAACGGTCACCCTCAGGTACTGCATGTTGGGGTACAATCCCGCAAATGGTCTTTAATGGCGTGTGCTGGCAAACTAGGGGCTCCCACAGACCATCGCACCCAGGCCGCTTCTCACCCTGTTCTTACCAGTGGTGCAAATTCACACAGTGGTCAGGGGCACGAATCCGAGCTGCCTTTTTGCCTCTTCTCCAGCCCAGGGTCACAAATTCTGGCTCCAAATCAGTCTTAAAACCACATCCAGAAAGCTGCTAGATCACACTTCTTCATACCCCCCCAACCCCCCCCCACAGACAAAGCTTTTCACAGCATCAGTGATTGAGGGTGTGAAATCACTTTCCCCACACACACACAAAACTTGTGTGCCAGACACAAATCATCAATGGAAGGGTTACAAACAATCAGACACACAGACACACCCCTTGGGGTGAGGAACACAGGCTGGCACCACCACCTCTCCTGAAGTCGCTGGCTCTCCCCAGGGTACTGTTCCACCAGTGGAACAGGCTCGAGGGGCTAAATGACCTCCCCCTGCTCCTAACGCAATAGGCTCAAGGGGCTGAACGGCTTCCCCCTACCCCAATGTTCTCTCTGGTTCCAGGCCAAGTGGTCTTTACTCACCACAATATGCGTTTCGGCAGATTATTTGACCACATCTGACCTCGCCTGGGGTCGGGTCACACTTATTGCTGTAGGAACCCTCCGTTTATCCCCTTTCCTAAGTCATGGTTACTGAGATCAATCATACCTTCCAACTGCTGCCAGGCTGACTCCACGCAGATCAGGACTCAAACGTGCGGCCTCATCGGCTGACTGACTTTATATTCCACCTCTAACATTGCCCGTCTCCACCCCTGCCTCAGTCCATCTGCTGCTGCACCCTCATCCATGCCTTTGTTACCTCCAGACTCCACTATTCCAAAGCCTTCAGCTCTGGAATTTTCTTTCTCCACCCCCCAACCTTAAAATCTACCTACAACCCTCCGAGATCTCTGCGCTCCTTCAATTCTGGCCATTTTCAATCTTCCATTTTCATCGCCCCACCATTGGAGGCCATGCTTTCAGCTGCCTGGGCCCTAAGCTCTGGAATTTTCTTTCTCCACCACCCCCCACCACCCCCCACCTTAAAATCTACCTCTTTGACGAAGCTTTTGTCCACCTGTCCTAATAGCTCCTTATGTCGCTCGTTGTCAAGCTTTGTCTGATAACTGCTCCTGTGGAGCGCCTTGGGACGCGACATAAATGCAAGTTGTTGTTGTCAAGCTATCAGGGAGCCTGCCTGACTGTATCTAGAACGGAGAGAATGACTGTTATAATGCAACAGTGTGATTTCTGAAAATAAAACCATTTTGTAATTTAGGTTTGAGGCCCGGAAGCAGGCGGCCTTGGGATGTTTTTCTCTGCAGCTGACTGAGTGCACGGGTCTGAGCAGCAACCAGCCTGGGGACGGTAATGAGAGGATCAGACAGATTACAGTGAGGATACTCCTCCACTGGGATTCACTCCAAGCCCTGCTCACTCCCTCTCTCGGCCATGACACCGTTTGGGAGTTTTCTTTCAGAACCAGACAACATGTGTCCACCGTGACTGAGGCTACGAAGAAAAACAGACAGACTTGAAAAATTGGGTCTTTATTTTTTGATTAGAATAATGGAGATTTCAGGGCACTAAAACTGCCCAAAATTATGAAAGAATGGGGCAGGGTAGATGGAAACAGACTGTTTCTAATAGTTGAGGGGCCTAGAACGAGGGGCCATAGATACAAGATTAAACGTCAGAGATTCAGAACAGAGGGCAGGAGAAACTTCTTCACACAGAGAGTTGTGAGGCTGTGGAATTCATTGTCAGGGTTAGTGTTTGAGGCAGAAACTAGGTCAACATTGAAGATTAGATTGGACAGGTGAATGAAGGAAAAGGGTTAAAGGGAAATGGGAACATGGCAGGTAAACGTGATTAGAACTATTTGCTCGCGATGGAGGGTAAACACCGACAGAGACTGGTTGGGCCGAATGTATTTCTCTGTAGGCAGGAGCTTCCAACCCACTGCAGCCAAAGCCCTTTGTAACTTCACAAATGTTACAAACAGTTCCATTTATCACAACACTCGATTACTGCAAGCATGGAAAGCTCCCCCACCTCAACAGGCCAACTCCCAGAGATTGAAAATCAGGCCTAAACCCCCCGGCACTGACAACCAGCAGTCTCCTAAACCCCCCCCCGGCACTGACACAACCAGCAGTCTCCTAAACCCCCCCCCGGCACTGACACAACCACCAGTCTCCTAAACCCCCCCCGGCACTGACACAACCAGCAGTCTCCTAAACCCCCCCCCCCGGCACTGACACAACCAGCAGTCTCCTAAACCCCCCCGGCACTGACACAACCAGCAGTCTCCTAAACCCCCCCGGCACTGACACAACCAGCAGTCTCCTAAACCCCCCCGGCACTGACAACCAGCAATCTCCTAAACCCCCCCCCCGGCACTGACAACCAGCAATCTCCTAAACCCCCCCGGCACTGACACAACCAGCAATCTCCTAAACCCCCCCGGCACTGACACAACCAGCAATCTCCTAAACCCCCCCGGCACTGACACAACCAGCAGTCTCCTAAACCCCCCCGGCACTGACACAACCAGCAGTCTCCTAAACCCCCCCCGGCACTGACACAACCAGCAGTCTCCTAAACCCCCCCCCCCCCCCCGGCACTGACACAACCAGCAGTCTCCTAAACCCCCCCCGGCACTGACACAACCAGCAGTCTCCTAAACCCCCCCCCCCCCGGCACTGACACAACCAGCAGTCTCCTAAACCCCCCCCGGCACTGACAACCAGCAGTCTCCTAAACCCCCCCCGGCACTGACAACCAGCAGTCTCCTAAACCCCCCCCGGCACTGACAACCAGCAGTCTCCAGACCACTCATTAAAACTCACTACCACAATAAACCCAGCATATTGTGCCACATACACTCTGCAACCATCTAACTAGTCCCACAAACTAACCCCTCTCAATCGCCCACTCCTTCAAATTCTCTCCACATGGCCTGCCTCCCACATACTCACCAACCCTTGTATACAGCAGTCAAATCTGAACACACAGACAGAAACAAACAGACACACGTTGGGTCATATTCAACCACTCTTGATGCATAGGGCCCAAGCACAAAGTGCCAGCCGGGTGTTTAACCCTGGGGGGAGGCAAGGCATCAGAGACCGATCTGGGCCTCATCCAACAGCCACCAGTACATGGCCAGCAAGGGGTCGCCGGAGGCCAGCAAGGTCTACGTACTGAGGGAATGCTGCACTATCTTAAACTGAAGCCCCTTCTACCCTCTCAGTTGGACGTAAAAGATCCCACGACTTCGAAGAGCAGGGGAGTTCTCCTGGTGTACTGGCCAATATTTATCCCTCAACCAATACCACTAAAAACAGATTATCTGGTCATTCATTTCACTGCTGTTAGTGGGATCTTGCTGTGTGCAAATTGGCTGCAGCCTTTCCTACATTACAACAGTGACTACACTTCAAAAGTACTTAATTGGCTGTAAAGCACTTTGGGACGTCCTGAGGTTATGAAAGGTGCTATATAAATGCAAGTCTTTCTTCATTCTTTAAGCGTTAAAACTCTTTGGAATGTTAGATTAGTTTTGACAGAAGCAGGATGAAATGGTTTTCTTTAATCTGCACTAAAGCTGATTTATATCACATGTAGCGATGTGTGAAGTAGGAAGGGAGAGAAAATTGGAAAGTGCAGACGTAGAGTGTAATTCTGGCTGGTTACAATATTGAAATCACAGCTGCAAAAGCTGTACGTGTGGGGTTTTCCAGCATGTTCTGCTCGTGGGTGTGCTAGTGTTCTGTGCAGTCACTCAGGAAGTCTCTTGTGGTTTCTGTTTAACTACATATCAAGTCTTCATGCTCCTTGGTCGACCTGAAAGCAATTCTGGGGTCACCTGACTCACTTCGTTAAACTTGATGCTTCAGCCGTTTTAATCGGAAACCGCACAGAAAGGTTGCATAAACTCAACAAGAATGCTCGCTGATTGAGCGAGTGCCCCCAACTGCCACGTGAAGTTTATCAAAAGAGAGTAGTGGAATAAGCCACGAGTGAACATTTAGTCTATTAAAATCCAAACAGTCTCACTGAAAATGCCTGGTAACTCAATATTCACTGATAAGGGGATACAGCCACTGGGAATCAATGGGAGGCAGGAAATAAAAATCACATCATACAGTTCAGCTGCACCAACCGAGCCACCACCTCAAACTCACCAACTGGCCACCGGGCAAGGACAGGACAGGCTGTACTGGGAACCCAGACCAAATAGTCTGTCAGCACTCACACTGGGGAGGGACGAGACGGGACGATCTGTAGCTGTCAGACCGTACCGAACCCTCTCCCAACCCCCACACCGGATTAGTGCCCTCAGGACAAGGGGAGACATAACTGGGGTGGGAAATAGAGGCCCCAGACTGTGGTCAGACTCTCGTAACCAATAGGGTTAAAGAGCAGGGAACCGGAGAAGGATGAAAGCAAACTCAGCACTTTAAACAAACTGCAATAAGCATGGCCACCACTGATAATAGGAGGACAGGTGGAAATCAACATCCACCTGTAATCAGCCAGGTTTGACTTGTGCTGAACTTGAAGATTCAGTTTAATCAGGTTATCCTGGTGAGAGATGAATCCCACTGCTGGATCTCTGGGCGTCTGGGGATAGGCTGGTTTCAAATGTACAGAAGGTTTCCTTACATTCACCTCTGGGAAAACCCAACAGCTGTTCTGGAAACAGAGGGGTGCTGCTCAGTGAAAGCGCATACCCCACTTCCAGCAGCACTGCTCCCCGCCTCCAGTTCAGATCAGTTTCCTACACTTGGCCGATTGCCCCAGCACTGGCGGGGGGTGTAAACTCCCGTCAGCTTTGGGTTTAACAATGTTAAGCAAATGTCTGATATCGCACATTAGCAACGACCAATCAGCAAGTCAGCAGGAACTCTGCATTCCAGACAAAACTATTTTAAATACGGTGTCAGCGGTAGTACTCTCTCGAGTCAGAAAGTTGAGAGTTCAAGTCCCACTCCAGAGGCATGAGCCTATAATCCAGGCTGCAGTACTGAGGGAGTGCTGCACTGTCGGAGGTGCCGTCTTTCAGATGGGACGTTAAACCGAGGCCCCATCTGCCCTCTCAGGTGGATGTAAACTATCCCGTGGCATTATTCAAAGAAGAGCAGGGGAGTTCTTCCCGGTGTCCTAGTCAATATCTACTCCTCAACCAACACCATTAAAATAGATTACCTGATAATCATCTCATTGCTGTTTGTGGGATCTTGCTGTGTGCAAATTGGCTGCCATGTTTCCTACATTACAACAGTGACTACACTTCAAAAGTAATCAATTGGCTGTAAAGCGCTTTGCAACCTCCCAAGATCGTGAAAGTTATATTAATGCAAGTCTTTCTTTCGGGTACTGCTTGTGCATGTTGGGGTACAGTCCCGGGGACAGTCGCCCTCAGGTATTGCATGTTGGGGTACGGTCCCGGGGACAGTCTCCCTCAGGTACTGCATGTTGGGGTACGGTCCCGGGGACAGTCGCCCTCAGGTACTGCATGTTGGGGTACGGTCCCGAGAACGGTCTTTGATGGCAAGTGCTGGCAAACTAGGCCGATCTACAGAGCTGCTAGATCACACATCTTCATTACCCCAACCCCCATTAGCAAAGTTTTTCACAGCATCAGTGATTGAGGGTGTGAAATCATTGTCCACACACACAGAAAACTGATGTGAACCAGACACAAGTCATCATTGGAAGGGTTACAAACGATCAGACACACCCCTTGGGGAGGCTCCTCCTCCTCTCCGGAAGTCACTGGCTTTCCCCGGGGTATTGTTCCACCAGTGAATGGCCATTTCCTGCTCCTATGTAACAGGCTCAAGGGGCTGAACGGCCTCCTCCTGCTCCCATGTTACAGGCTCGAGGGGCTGAACGGCCTCCTCCTGCTCCCATGTTACAGGCCCGAGGGGCTGAACGGCCTCCTCCTGCTCCCATGTTACAGGCCCGAGGGGCTGAACGGCCTCCTTCTGCTCCCATGTTACAGGCCCGAGGGGCTGAACGGCCTCCTTCTGCTCCCATGTTACAGGCCCGAGGGGCTGAACGGCCTCCTTCTGCTCCCATGTTACAGGCCCGAGGGGCTGAATGGCCCCCTCCTGCCCCAATGTTCCCTCTGGTTCCAGGCCAAGTGGCCTTTTCTCACCACAATCTGAGCCCCAGCAGATTATTTGACCACATCTTTCCATGCCCAGGGTCTGGACACTCTCCTGGCAGCAGGAACCCTCTGTTTATCCCCCTTAAGTCAGGGGTACTGAGGCCAATCGTGGCTTCCAACTGCCACTGCACAGATCAGGACTCAAACCTGCAACCTCATCGGCTGACTGACTTTATATTTCACCTTCAACATTGCCCGTCTCCGCCCATGCCACAGTCCATCTGCTGCGGTAACCCTCATCCGAGCCTTTGTTACCTCCAGACTCGACTATTCCAATGCTCTCCGGGCTGCCCTCCCACACTTCTGCTCATCTAAAACACTGCTGTCCACACCCTAAACCCCGTTCACCCATCACACCTGTGCTCGCTGACCGACATTGGCTGACCAGCAACGCCTCAATTTTAAAATCTCTCCATGGCCTAGCCCTCCCTATCTCTGTAATCTCCTCCAGCCCTACAACCCTCCGAGATCTCTGCGCTCCTTCAATTCTGGCCATTTTCAATCTTCCATTTTCATCGCCCCACCATTGGAGGCCATGCTTTCAGCTGCCTGGGCCCTAAGCTCTGGAATTTTCTTTCTCCACCACCCCCCACCACCCCCCACCTTAAAATCTACCTCTTTGACGAAGCTTTTGTCCACCTGTCCTAATAGCTCCTTATGTCGCTCGTTGTCAAGCTTTGTCTGATAACTGCTCCTGTGGAGCGCCTTGGGACGCGACATAAATGCAAGTTGTTGTTGTCAAGCTATCAGGGAGCCTGCCTGACTGTATCTAGAACGGAGAGAATGACTGTTATAATGCAACAGTGTGATTTCTGAAAATAAAACCATTTTGTAATTTAGGTTTGAGGCCCGGAAGCAGGCGGCCTTGGGATGTTTTTCTCTGCAGCTGACTGAGTGCACGGGTCTGAGCAGCAACCAGCCTGGGGACGGTAATGAGAGGATCAGACAGATTACAGTGAGGATACTCCTCCACTGGGATTCACTCCAAGCCCTGCTCACTCCCTCTCTCGGCCATGACACCGTTTGGGAGTTTTCTTTCAGAACCAGACAACATGTGTCCACCGTGACTGAGGCTACGAAGAAAAACAGACAGACTTGAAAAATTGGGTCTTTATTTTTTGATTAGAATAATGGAGATTTCAGGGCACTAAAACTGCCCGAAATTATGAAAGAATGGGGCAGGGTAGATGGAAACAGACTGTTTCTAATAGTTGAGGGGCCTAGAACGAGGGGCCATAGATACAAGATTAAACGTCAGAGATTCAGAACAGAGGGCAGGAGAAACTTCTTCACACAGAGAGTTGTGAGGCTGTGGAATTCATTGTCAGGGTTAGTGTTTGAGGCAGAAACTAGGTCAACATTGAAGATTAGATTGGACAGGTGAATGAAGGAAAAGGGTTAAAGGGAAATGGGAACATGGCGGGTAAACGTGATTAGAACTATTTGCTCGCGATGGAGGGTAAACACTGACAGAGACTGGTTGGGCCGAATGTATTTCTCTGTAGGCAGGAGCTTCCAACCCACTGCAGCCAAAGCCCTTTGTAACTTCACAAATGTTACAAACAGTTCCATTTATCACAACACTCGATTACTGCAAGCATGGAAAGCTCCCCCACCTCAACAGGCCAACTCCCAGAGATTGAAAATCAGGCCTAAACCCCCCGGCACCGACACAACCAGCAGTCTCCTAAACCCCCCCGGCACTGACACAACCAGCAATCTCCTAAACCCCCCCCCAGCACTGACAACCAGCAGTCTCCTAAACCCCCGGCACTGACACAACCAGCAATCTCCTAAACCCCCCCGGCACTGACACAACCAGCAGTCTCCTAAACCCCCCCGGCACTGACACAACCAGCAGTCTCCTAAACCCCCCGTCTCCTAAACCCCCTCGGCACTGACACAACCAGCAGTCTCCTAAACCCCCCCAACACCCCCCTGCCCCCCCCCACCGGCACCCCCCCACCCACCCCACCTGGAACCAACGACCTTCTGACCCAGAGGGGGAGGGAGAGTTACTAAAACAGAGCCAAGCTAACAATTAATCAAAAAGTGTCTTAAAATTTTCCAGAACAGTTTAAAAAAAAACTTGATGTTCCACAACACAACACTCAGTCGATAAGGGTCATTACTTTGGAATCTCATGTCCAAAAAAAGCAGTGTTACTCAGAGGCAGTTGCCATATGAGGTCGGTTCCGGGTGTTTGGGTCCAATTCAACCCAATCAACTAAACACACCGGTAATTCCTCCAACCCCTTCCGCACACACCTGGCTTTCATCCTTAAAACAATGACACCTGTCAACGTGACAAACTGACCCCTCAGGAGGGAGGTCGGGCACCCCTCACTCACTGGGGAGTAAAATCTTGTCAGGTAAAGCAGCTCTAAATTAGGGCAAGTAATCTGGGGCGTTGCAGACACGTATCGACTGCTATTAAATAACGCATGGCAAAAACCGTTCCACATTAACATGGAACATCCAACACATTTATAGTCCAGCAGGTAAAGATGAAAATAATACTCAGTCAGAACATAATGCATAGCTGGGGACTTTCTAATCCGTGCTGTACCTGCCCTGGGAGTGTTTGATGGGACAGTGTAGAGGGAGCTTTATTCTGTATCTAACCCGTGCTGTACCTGCCCTGGGAGTGTTTGATGGGACAGTGTAGAGGGAGCTTTACTCTGTATCTAACCCATGCTGTACCTGCCCTGGGAGTGTTTGATGGGACAGTGTAGAGGGAGCTTTACTCTGTATCTAACCCGTCTGTACCTGCCCTGAGAGTGTTTGCTGCAACATTAGATGCCTGAAAAGGAAAGAGGTTCCTTTTCCAGCACTAACTCCTCTCACCTTGATAAGAACATAAAAAAGATGAAAAATAAATAGCCCAGCTTTCCCCCACACCTTCCAAACCAAGTGTTTCTCTCTCACAAACAATGTCAAAGTACACTGGAGTCTGTTAATAGTCAACAGCCTTGGAGACTGTCGAGGGAAAAGTCCAGCATACTATGGACCACTTAACTAAAATTATCTCTAAAATATGGCAGTGCACACATCTCTGAATAATATTAACTCAAGGACATGGAATGTAGTAAAACTAGCAAAGGTGCTCTTTAATCAGAAGTTTAGGGTCCAACATTATAATCCAAAATAAACCCAGACTAGATTCTGCAGTAGCACAAATCCCAGCTTGAACATCCACTCTCTGCTACATAAATGGCTCTCAGTGTCCCCAAGCTGAGCAGACAAAGGTAAAACTGGCAGGAGTAGCAGCCCAGGGGATCTCGAGTGAGGACAGGATCAGGCTTGGCTATGCTGACCTTCATGGTTGAATACCTTGCTGACACTTGGTGCACAAGCTGACACATGAATGGCCAGTTGGGTGGGTACAGGAAGAGTGAGTAGCACTCAGAACAGTTACTTTATTGAGAAGTAGTGTCTTCAGGAGGAGGGGGGAAACTGAAGGGATATAAATTCACATATTCACTTCCATCATAGCAGCACCCAACAACAACTTGCATTGATATAGCACCTGTAACATCCCAAGGCAAAGGAGAGATTAGGAGGGGTGACTTAAAGCTTGGTCAAGGAGGTGGGTTTAAAGGAGCATAGAGGGGTGGAGAGGCAGAGGGGTTTAGGGAGGGAATTCCAAATCGCAAGGTGAAAAGAAAAAGACTTGCATTTATACTGCGCCTTTCATGACCTCCCAAAAGCATTTTACTGCCAATGAAGTACTTTTGAAGTGCAGTCACTGCTGTGATGTAGGAAATGTGGCAGCCAATTTGCGCACAGCAAGATCCCACAAACAGCAATGTGATAAGGATCAGATAATCTGTTTTTTTTCTTTTAAGGTATTGGTTGCGGAATAAATACTGGCCAGGACACCGGGGCGAACTCCCCTGCTCTCCTTTGAATACTGTCATGGGAATCTTTTATGTCCACCTCAGAGGGCAGTCGGGGCCTCAGTTTAACGTCTCAGCCAAAAGACGGCACCTCCAACAGTGCAGCACTCCCTTAGCCTAGATTTTGTGCTCAAATATCTAGAGTGGGACTTGAACCCACAACTTTCTGACTCAGAAGAGAGAGAGCTACCCACTAAACCACGGCTGACACCATGATGGGAGCAGGGGGGTGCACAAGAGGCCAGAATTGGAGGAGCGTAGAGATCTCGGAGGGTAGTAGGGCTAGAGGAGGTTACAGAGATAGGGAGGGGAGAGGCCATGGAGGGATTTGAACATATGAATGAGAAGAGGCATTAGTGGACCAGGAGCCAACGTAGGTCAGCGAGCACAGGGGTGATGGGTGAACAGGACTTGGTGCGAGTTGGAATACAGACAGCAAAGTTTTGGATGAGCTCAAATTTATGGAGAGTGGAGGATGGCAGGCCGGTCAGGAGAGCATTGGAAGAGTCAAGTCTGGAGGTGACAAACCGCTTCACACAACAGTTGCAACATGATGTGACTTTTTCTACATCGGCAGATCCTGGGCAGAACATTATGCAAAACCACGGCTGGTTATGGATCCTAATTTACTCGACATCGAACATTTAATGAAAACAAAAAAAAAGGGAGCTCCCTTTTTGGCTCAAGCAGTAAATCCAGGGCTCAGGGTGCGCCTGAGGCCTACAGACTGGAAAGGTTCCAGGTTCAATGCCCCGTGTCTGTCCTGTTACTTGATCTCAGACAGAACATTAAAAGGCTCAAAATCAACAAGGGTCGTCGCATCCATCTGCCATCCTGTGACCCCAGTTCGGAGGTCGGCCGGGAACAGGGCCGGGCTCTTCAGAGATGCCTCTCATGATAGAATAGCCAGACTCACCATCTGGGTTTGAGCTAGGCAGCAGAGCACCAACAGCGTTTGTGGAACTGTACAAATCAAGAGGTGGGGACTGAGTGCACAGGCTCCCATCCAGCACTCGGTCCCTTTTCTACAATTCTTTGTACAAATATGAACACGGCCGGGCAAAGAAACAAAAATATATTTAGGATCAATATTTCCTCTATGTATTAATGCTGGGATAACAAGTTACGAAATTTGCTTAGTTTGACCTTTTGAAACATGAATTCATACACACTCCTCGACTTTGCACAACGCGTCATACTAAGCAAACACTCGCTCAGCTTAATTTAACAGTCCAACACATTGCATCATCTCCAATAACAAGGATTAAAGTGCTGAAATGGGACAAGGAGCTTCAGACACAAAGCCAGCTCATCTTCACATATATATGATTAAAGCAACACTTTCAAAACACGAACAGTAGAATCGTGGAATGATACAGCACAGGAGGCCATTCAGCCCATCTTGCCTGTGCCAGCTCTTTGAATGATCTATCCAATTAGTCCCACTCCCATGCTCTTTCCCCGTGGCCCTGAAAATTTTTCCTTTAAGTATTTATCCAACTCCCATCTGAAGGTTACTACTGAATCTGCTTCCACCACCTATTCAGGCCGTGCGTTCCAGATCACAACAACTCACTGCATTAACAAAAAGTCCCCTCATCTTGCCTCTGGTTCTTTTGCCGATCACCTTAAACCTGCGCCCTCTGATTACTGACCCTCCTGCCAGTGGAAACAGTTTCTCCTTATTTATTCCATCAAAACCCTTCATAATTTTGAACACCTCTATTAAATCTCCCCTTAACCTTCTCTGTTCTAAGGAGAACAATCCCAGCTTCTCCAGTCTCGCCATGTAACTGATGCTCCTCACCCCAGGAGTCGTTCCCTTACAGTAATCGCTACAAACAGAGGCACCTCGGCCTTCAATCACAGCCACAAGCCCTCAGTTGCCCCACAACTCCAGTCAGCCTCAGATTAGTTTGAGTCTCTACCCCACAGCACACTCTACATGGAGCTCTCACTCTCCCTACCTGACTACACCCAGAATTTTTACATCAACACTTCTATAAAGGAAGCTCTCCCTTCACCCACCAAAAACCCTCCATCATGTACAAGGCACACGAGAACATGTCGAAAGTGTCAGCTCCAGAACAGATGCTCACCAACAAGAAGTCAATGAATACAGTCCCACGGGGGATTCTGTTCACCCCTGGAACAACTCCCTTAAGCGGCTGTGATGGATCTGAGAGGCACCCACAGGGAGAGAGAGAGATATCCATCGCCCAGCATGGATATTAAATTTTAGGGAACAGCTCAAGAAAATGAACCCCAAGTGGTGGAGGAAGGAAGGGAAAGAGGTAAAAGGAGGTAAAAGGGAGACACTTTTGTTAAAGGGTGGAAACCTAATAAGATGACATCATCAGAACTGGATGAATCTATTTCAATTATATATTAATCCATCACTCGGGGGGTGGATGTGACATATAGGGACGGGCATCAGCTGAATTGTAAATTTTACTTTGTTAACAGTCAAACTTCGACAATAATTCCTGTATGTACACAGCACGTGCGAGGAAAACAGTCGGAGTTCCTGCCCCACCTCACAGCGACAGGGTTTCAAAATGTGAGTGGGGAGGACAGCATCAGGTTTGTCTGCGAGACCCCCCACCTTTCCAATGCTAGGGGAGGGAGCTGCTGGTGTCTGTGGGGGAGAAGCCCAGCACAAGTGACACTCTACACCATCAAATAGCCTGCCAATAACCAGGCTCTCGGGAGAGGTTCCATTGGACTGCAGGTGCATGTGGAAATGTAACACAGCACAAATCAGGGGCTTCAGGAGAGAAACGGCCGGGGGGGGGGGGGGGGGTGACATTTAACTAGATGTAATAAAATCAATGCAGTCGAATTAGCTCACCGATTCTGTCACTGTTCTGAGTACAGCAAGCCCGAGGGTCATAGAAAGAAACTGAACAGTAGAATCATAGAATGAACGATACAGCACAGAACGCCATTCGGCCCATTGTGCCTGTGCTGGCTCTTTGAAACAGCTATCCAATTAGTTCCACTCCCTTGCTCTTTCCCCATAGCCCTATAAATTTCTTTTCAAGTATTTATCCAATTCCCCTTTGAAAGTTACTATTGAATCTGCATCTACCACCCTTTCAGTGCATTCCAGATTATATAACTGGCTCTGTTAAAAAAAATTCTCATCATACCTCTGGTTCTTTTCCCAATTACCTTAAATGAGTGGCCTCTGGTTATTGACCCTCCTGCCAGTAGAAACAAATCCTCCTTATTTATTGTCTAGACTCTTCATGATTTTGAACACCTCTATAAAATCTCCCCTTAACCTTCTCTGCTCTGAGGAGAACAACCCCAGCTTCTGAGTCTCTTTACATAACTGAAGCCGCTCATCCCTGGTACCATACTAGTAAATCTCCCCTGCACCCTCCCTAAGGCCTTGACATCCTTCCTAAAGGGTGGTGCCCAGAATTGGACACAATACTCCAGCTGAGGCCTAACCATTGAATTATAAAGGTTTAGCATAACTTCCTTGCTTTTGTACTCAAGTGTTTGATGATGCCCCAGTGATGATGCCCCTCACCTGGAGCATTAAAAAAAATCTTTCTCCACACCCAAAAACTAACCAGTTACTTCATTTCAGACAAACAAAACAGCAGTTATCACAAACAGCATACCAAACCCAACCTGTGGAGTATAACTGAGAAACCACAAACTACACACCAGGAAGTGAACAGCACCATTATACCAGCACCAGACAGGAACCTGCTTAAAGCTACTGTTAGGTTGTGGGTCTTTGCGAACCTTCTTACTCGCCCGTACCTACGAGAGTGTCTAACAAGGAGCTCCAAGTAAGCGGTCAGTAACGTTGCCCAGGAGAAAAACAGCAAACCCCTTCTGGTAACTACTTTCAGTTAGAAAACATATCCTAACCTTCCATAAAGTCTCTCTCTAGTCATCAAAAGCAAATTTCAGGTTTTCAGGTTAAAAAAGTGTGATTTTATCTGACAATAGATTACCAAGCCCATGAGGAACAGCAGTGTAATCTAGTTCTATATTTACACTGGACATCCTTCCATTAACACAGAGTGAACAAATAAAAAGATCGCAATTCAAAAAAAAGTCAATTCATTGTAAACAACTTGTAAATGTTTCTTTTCATAGAATTACTTGTCATCATGGGAGCCTAGTTGGAAATTCAAACTGATCTTTATCTTTGAGGAATTTCAAACTCATCAGTTCCTGCTCGGAGATTTTCAGACAGTGATTTGAACAGTGTGTTACCGTGATTTCCTGAATTTTGCCCAGTTGAGAAGCTAAGTTCAAGTTACTTTGGTGGCTGGAACAGCTTGCTTAATGTTAATATATGCAGATCGACACAGCGGTGACAACGTTGCAATTAAACATGTTTGGGGCGGGGGTCACAAATTGTCAATCCATGGCCATCTCCCCTACCAAGTCATGAAGGTCTGGTGGGACTAATTTCATTCCCCCACCACCTAAGCATGTCAGGCAGAACACAGCCGACATACGCTCCATGTGAAGGGGTCTGAACCAGCCTATATTTGTGGGTTCAGATTAGCAGGGCCCTGACATTCCCTGGCACTGAATGCCCCAAAAGTGGGGTGGAAAAGTGTGTAACTGCTGGAAGCTTGATACACCGGAGTAGTAGTTAACAGTCACCAATTGCATTCTACCTGCTATAGAGTACATCACCCAGAATTAAATTACTGAGCTGTTTTGATATCTATTTTGCTTCTGTATGTTATTTCACATATAGGTAAAACTGACTCAGTAGCTTAGCCTGCAAAAACAGAGCAGGTGGTTATTTTCAGCCTTTGAAGGAGATGGAGAATGTGGCAGGCATTGTACGTATTCTCCAGTTAATGAGGCAATCGCTAAATCTGGGCACATAAACCAGACAAGGCACTGAATAAAGATGCAGGTTTTCATTTATAGGGCACTGCTTGCTGTTTTGCTATTAAAGTGAAACCAGGTGTTGGGATAAAGCTTGATCCATGACAATGGTCTCACACTGCTGGCCAGAATTCGATTTGTCTGGCTTCACTCCAGAATGATACTTACACAATGCATCCAAGCCACTGTGCAACTTTATAGTCCATCTCAGCTCGCCTGCCATTGTCAGGACTGACAACTTGACATAGAAGGTTGTGGTGTCAGAATGTTGGAGGCACCATCTTCCAGAGATATTTGAACCAAGGTCATGTTGCAGTGGGGCTGGCGAATATTGAAGATGTCCCCATCGACCTCTCCCAGCCTCTCTTCTCTCTCCCTCCCTCCCTCCCTTCCCACCCCCCACAACTGAGCTTCTCCCCACCCCCCAACCAAGCCCCAACCAACCACCACACCACCCCCCCAAACAACCCAACCAACCACCCACCCTCCAACCAGTTTGGTTCACCCTGAAACAGTGGCCAGGGAGAGGGGTGGAGTCGGTGGCTAGGGAACGGAGTTTGTGGCGGGGACCGAAAACAATGGCTTCGGTCTTCCCAATATTTAGTGGGTGGAAATTTCTGCTCATCCTGTACTGGATGTCGAACAAGCAGCGTGACAAATCAGAGGCAGGCGAGGGGTCGAGAGAGGTGGTGGTGAGGTAGAGCTGGGTGTTGTCAGTACGTGGAATATGACGTTGTGTATTCGGATGATGTCACCGAGGGGCAGCGTGTTGATGAGAAATAGGAGGGGGCCAAGGATAGATCTTTGGGCACCTTCAGAAGTAACGGTGCGGGAGCGGGAAGAGAAGCCATTGCAGGTGATTCTCTGGCTACAACTGGATAGATAAGAATGGAACCAGACGAGCGTAGTCCCACCCAGCTGGACAACGGAGGAAGAGGCATTGGAGAAGGATAGTATGGTCAACCATGTCAAAGGCTGCAGACAGGTCAAGGATAAGGAAGTGTAACACCGGGGCACAGCTCTGTCACTGACTAACACCGGGGCACAGCTCTGTCACTGACTAACACCGGGGCACAGCTCGGTCACTGACTAACACCGGGGCACAGCTCTGTCACTGACTAACACCGGGGCACAGCTCTGTCACTGACTAACACCGGGGCACAGCTCTGTCACTGACTAACACCGGGGCACAGCTCTGTCACTGACTAACACCGGGGCACAGCTCGGTCACTGACTAACACCGGGGCACAGCTCTGTCACTGACTAACACCGGGGCACAGCTCTGTCACTGACTAACACCGGGGCACAGCTCTGTCACTGACTAACACTGGGGCACAGCTCTGTCACTGACTAACACCGGGGCACAGCTCTGTCTCTGACTAACACCGGGGCACAGCTCGGTCACTGACTAACACCGGGGCACAGCTCTGTCACTGACTAACACCGGGGCACAGCTCTGTCACTGACTAACACCGGGGCACAGCTCTGTCACTGACTAACACCGGGGCACAGCTCTGTCACTGACTAACACCGGGGCACAGCTCTGTCACTGACTCACACCGGGGCACAGCTCTGTCACTGACTAACACCGGGGCACAGCTCTGTCACTGACTAACACCGGGGCACAGCTCTGTCACTGACTAACACCGGGGCACAGCTCTGTCACTGACTAACACCGGGGCACAGCTCTGTCACTGACTAACACCGGGGCACAGCTCTGTCACTGACTAACACCGGGGCACAGCTCTGTCACTGACTCACACCGGGGCACAGCTCTGTCACTGACTCACACCGGGGCACAGCTCTGTCACTGACTAACACTGGGGCACAGCTCTGTCACTGACTAACACCGGGGCACAGCTCGGTCACTGACTAACACCAGGGCACAGCTCTGTCACTGACTAACACTGGGGCACAGCTCTGTCACTGACTAACACCGGGGCACAGCTCTGTCACTGACTAACACCGGGGCACAGCTCTGTCACTGACTAACACCGGGGCACAGCTCTGTCACTGACTAACACCGGGGCACAGCACTAGTGGGTACAGGTCTGTCACTTGAGGTGAAGACAATTTGAGATGAATTAAGAGCCGTGAACTATATCACACTATAAGTGTGCTGGTTTGTGATTTTTCTATCTATACTGCACTGATATTGATACTTTGATGGGCTAATTAAGCCCAGTGACAGCAGTGAGTTACAAGTTTGAGGAAGAGAATGATCTACTGTACAAGCTCAGTGTCTCAGCTGATACTTAACCTACACCCAGGAGAAGAAACGTTGAGGCATTGTATTCAGGTCTGACAAGTGAATGAAGTGAGCCACTTACAACGACACAAACTCATGAATTTTCTATGTATGTTTGAAAGTAAATCCAGCACTTCACTACTTCTCATTCGATGCAATTAACTGAGCACCTTCTTTTTAAAAGTGAGGGGGCCCAAAGGAAAAAAGATTTGTAAGTTGTTCACCATCTCCATCGGTTCAAGCAGCGGGCAAGAGTCATGGCAAATCCTTACCAACCAGACTCAAGCTCTCCCACTGGGCAAGGGACGAGAAGCAATGGACCCCCACAGTGAATATGAACCCCACTGACCCCCCCCCCCCCCCCCCCCACCACCCCAAGTGTGCCAGTAAAGAAAAGAAAGTTTTGCATTATATAGCGCCTTTCATGACCTCAAGACTTACCAAACCACTTTACAGCCAATGAAGTACTTTTGAAGTGTGGTCATTGTTGTAATGTAGAAAACACGGCAGCCAATTTGCGCACAGCAAGGTCCCACAAACAGCAACGTGATAATAACCAGATCATCTCTTTTTGGTTGAGGGATAAATATTGGCCAGGATACCAGTGAGAACTCCCCCACTCTTCTTCGAAATAGTGCCATGGGATCTTTTATGTTCTCATGAGGAGGCAGACTGGGCCTCGGTTTAAGTTCTCAGCTGAAAGACGGCACCTCCGACAGCACAGCACTCCCTCCCTGGATTATGTGCTCAAGCCTCTGGAGTGGGGCTTGAACCCATAACTTTTAAGTAACTGACTGGCACTAAAAGGGCAAATCCTTTCTCTCCAATCTCAGATGAGAAAGTACTGTAAGACTTGGAGCTCTAAGCTAACAGCTCACTAAGAGGTCCAGTAGGGATCACCCACTGCCACCCCTTCAGTATAGAAGCAGCTCTTGTGGGGCTAATTGGACCTGCAGTCCCACCACAGTAAAGCTGGACTCGTCCCATCACACACCTAGCCAATAGAAGGCTTTAACACTGGCTGCACAGATTCCAACCCCAACACCTGGATAAATGTCTGATCTGTGGTCATCCAATGCACACCTGTACAATAAATACTCGGCCGCTGATCAGTCTGGTGAATGTCTGATGGTACCAAAGGGAGTCTCACTTGGGCTCAGTGCTAGGGGTCTGCCGACATCCAGGAACACTGCCCCTTGCTCCACCTTAGCGCAGGAGGAGGGGAAACCAAACAACAACAGCCTCCTACAGCTGAGGTGGGCGGACCCTGAGTAATAACAGAATCCCTCAGCAGGCTTTGAGGCGCAGCTTCGTTCCACTGTCAACCTGAGAACTCGCTAATCGAGGTCTGCTCTGTGGGACCCAGTAAAATCCCTCATCCCCGGGATATGCAGGGCTGCTCACTCACCCTGCTACCGGCCGCGGGGGCCAGGAGCCGAGCAGGGAAGCCCAGCTCTCAACACCTGGTGCACAAAGCACTTTATATAAAGCAGGCTCCGAGCTGGGCTCTCACACCGGTGCAGTGTCCAGAGTCAGAGTCAGTCCCGACCTGTGTCACCCTGCAGACCGGCCCAGTGACACTGGCGACCTCTCCGGAGCCCCGGCGGCTCCAGCTCCCCTCTCCCCTTACTCCTAGAACCTCAGCTCCCGGCTCAGCACCAAACCCGAGCCAGGGGCGGGAGTAACATCCCCCCGAGCCAGGGGCGGGAGTAACATCCCCCCGAGCCAGGGGCGGGAGTAACATCCCCCCGAGCCAGGGGCGGGAGTAACATCCCCCCGAGCCAGGGGCGGGAGTAACATCCCCCCGAGCCAGGGGCGGGAGTAACATCCCCCCGAGCCAGGGGCGGGAGTAACATCCCCCCGAGCCAGGGGCGGGAGTAACATCCCCCCGAGCCAGGGGCGGGAGTAACATCCCCCCGAGCCAGGGGCGGGAGTAACATCCCCCCGAGCCAGGGGCGGGAGTAACATCCCCCCGAGCCAGGGGCGGGAGTAACATCCCCCCGAGCCAGGGGCGGGAGTAACATCCCCCCGAGCCAGGGGCGGGAGTAACATCCCCCCGAGCCAGGGGCGGGAGTAACATCCCCCCGAGCCAGGGGCGGGAGTAACATCCCCCCGAGCCAGGGGCGGGAGTAACATCCCCCCGAGCCAGGGGCGGGAGTAACATCCCCCCGAGCCAGGGGCGGGAGTAACATCCCCCCGAGCCAGGGGCGGGAGTAACATCCCCCCGAGCCAGGGGCGGGAGTAACATCCCCCCGAGCCAGGGGCGGGAGTAACATCCCCCCGAGCCAGGGGCGGGAGTAACATCCCCCCGAGCCAGGGGCGGGAGTAACATCCCCCCGAGCCAGGGGCGGGAGTAACATCCCCCCGAGCCAGGGGCGGGAGTAACATCCCCCCGAGAGAGGGGCGGGAGTAACATCCCCCCAGAGAGGGGCTACATCCACCGGCCACTCTCTCTCTCTCTCCTCCACCCCCAGCGCCGGGCACTTGTCCCGGGCCGCGCTCACTCCTCCCCCTCCCCTCATACCTTCTCGCTGCTTGTCTGGGACACACTGTCGGCCTGTTTGAGCTCGGTTGCCGGTGCTTTGTCCTCGGTGTCCTCCTGCTGCCCCTCGCCCTGCTCCGTGTCGGGGATACCGTGGATGTACTCTTCCTTACACGCCAGCCCCAGGCCTCTCAGCAGCTCGTCCGTCTCCCGGTCCACCACCAGCAGTCGGGTCTCGTTGGCCACCGCCTTGATCTTCTGCACCACTTGCTGGTGGCTGTCCTGCTCCACATTGTCGCCGTTGACCTGCATCACCTTGTCGCCGGCTTTCAGCCCCGCTTTCTCGGCCGGCGAGGCCGCCTCCACCAGCCGGATGAACTGGCCCGTCTTGCCCTTCTCCCCGTGCAGGTGGAAGCCGTAGCCGGTGGCGCCTTTGCTGATGACACAGAGCCGCGGCCTGAGCTGGTCTTTGGCCATGGTGCTACGCCTTCCACCCCCGGGGGGGAAATCTCCCTCAACACACGGGCCCGACAGTCCGCAACCAACCGGGGAACCCCGCCAAACCGTCCGACAGCAAGACCGTCTGTGCGCGCGCCCGCGGCCCGCGCTCGCTCCCGCTCCCGCCGGCACCCCGGCCCCGCCCACGCCACCGCGTCATTCTGACTGACAGCTCGACCCTCCAATCACCGCCCGGCAGCTGAATACTACCATCCATTCATCTTGCCGGTCAGCCAATCGGCTTGTGCGCTGCCCAGTGGGCGGGTCCCACCTCCTCCTCATTAATATTTATTCCACGTTGCCGTCAGATTTACTTCTTCTTGCCGTGAGAAAGCTGCAGTTTTATGTGTTCATTAATAAATACCGTGCATGCAAAACGGTGCATAAAGGTTATACATTTGATGTTATATATATATATATTTAAATGCAATATTTTAAACTTGCAAAGAGGCTGCATTGCACATTTAGAATTGGTTAATTTGTAAACCCCGGTTCAGGTCGCCCAGCAACGCGTTGATTGACAGTCCCCTGAATATTAATTTGGAGCAGCTCAATGCAGTGAGGCTGTGCCCGGGGCAGGCGAGGTCTGTGCAAATTTTGGGAGCGTTTAGTAAACAATGTAATAACTGAACTCTGTGTACTCCGTTTTATTTTTTATGCACAATTATAAAACAAATCTATAACGCTCCGTGCTGAAATAAAACTCGATTAAAAACAAAAGTTAGACATTTTAATCTCCTCTCATCCTGTGGGTGCTGGCTCCTGCTGGTTAAAGGGTGTACTATATATCATGGACACGAGTTATTTTGAGGATGAGGGGATGGATGGTCTCGGGAAAGTTTTAATTTTTGAGATTTCATTGTGTACACGTACTTCCTGATGTGGAAAAACAAATCATCTGTACCTTACATCTGTCTGGACTCCCTGTCAACCTTTTCCCATTGTAAATTCCTGTGCCCACATTTATGAAGGAAAATGCCAATGCTAGTTGTTTGATGAAGTAACGGAGAGGGTTGACGAGGGTAGTGCGGTTGATGTTCTGTGTGTGGACTTTCAAAAGGCACCTGATAAAGTGCCACATAATAGACTTGTGAGCAAAATTAAAGCCCATGAGATTAAAGTGACAATGACAGCGTGGATACAAAATTGGCTCAGGGAGAGAAAGCAGAGAGTAGTGGTGAACGGTTGTTTTTCAGACTGGAGGGAAGTATACAGTGGTGTTCCCCAGGGGTCAGTATTAAGACCACTGCTCTTTTTGATATATAATAATGACCCATACTTGGGTTTAGGGGGTATGATTTCGAAGTTTGCAGATGTCATGAAACTCGCAAATGTAGTAGTGAGGATAGTAACAGACTTCACGAGGACAGAGACAGACTGGTGAAATGGGCAGACTCATGGCAGGTGAAATTTAACACAGAGAAGTGTAAAATGATGCATTTTGGTAGGAAGAGTGAAGAGGGGCAATATAAACTAAATGGTACAATTTTAAAGGGGGTGCAGGAACAGACAGACCTGGGGGTGCACATACACAAATCTTTGAGAGTAGCTGGACAAGTTGAGAAGACTGTTAAAAAAGCATATGGGATACTGGGCTTTATTAATAGAGGCATAGGCTATAAAAGCAAGGAAGTTATGCTGAGCCTTTATAGAACACTGGTTGGGCCTCAGCTGGAGTATTATTTTCAATTCTGGGCATCACACTTTAGTAAGGACATCAAGGGCTTAGAGAGGGTGCAGAAGAGATTTACTAAAATGGTGCCAGGGATGAGGGACTTCAGTTATGTGGATAGATTGGAGAAGCTGGGGATGTTCTCCTTAGAACAGAGAAGATTAAGAGAAGATTTGATTGAAATGTTCAAAATCATGAACGGTTTTGACAGAGTAAATAAGGAGAAACTGTTTCCAGTGGCAGACAGGTCAGTAACCAGAGGACACAGATTTAAGGTGATTGGCAAAAAAGCCAGAGGCGACATGAGGAAACATTTTTTTACCCATTGAATTGTAATGATCTGGAATGCACTGCCTGAAAGGGTGGTGGAAACAGAGTCAGTAGTAACTTTCAAAAGGGAGTTAGATAAATACTTAAAGGGAAAAAAATTACAGGGCTATGGGGAAAAAGCAGGGAAATGTGACTGATTGGATCGCTCTTTCAAAGAGCTGGCACAGGTACAATGGGCCAAATGGCCTCCTCCTGCACTACACCTACAATGATACTGTGATAAACATGGATACTAAGGAGCTTTTTCCCTTCGTTGAGGGTTCTATAACAAGGGGACATAGATTCAAGGTAAAAGGCGGGAGGTTTAGAGGGGATTTGAGAAAGAACTTTTTCACCCAGAGGGTGGTTGGAGTCTGGAACTCACTGCCTGAGAGGGTTGTGGAGGCAGGAACCCTCACAACATTCAAGAAGCATTTGGATGAGCACTTGAAATGCCATAGCATACAAGGCTACGGACCAAATGCTGGAATATGGGATTAGAGTAGACAGGGCTTGAAGACCGGCGCGGACACGATGGGCCGAAGGGCCTCTATCCGTGCTGTATAACTCTATGACTCTATGTAATTATTCTGCAGCGGCACCAATGGTGGAAGGGTGTAATTACAGCATGACAAGTTTACATAGGTAGTTCCCATTATAAATGTGGACATTGGAATTTATAATGAAAATGTAAAAGGCAGAATGTATGTCTTTAAAATGGGGACTGAATTACAACTGCCCAATTATTTCCTGCCCTCTAGTCCCATTTCACCTGAAGACCTCACTTGATTTTGACTTCTCGTGCATAACAATTGGCTGCTCTAATTGGCCTCAGCGTCCTTGAATAAAGGGTGCTGCTCCTGATTGCTATCCACGACCCTGACCAGAAGTGTGAACGTGTCGACTTTCAGTGAGGAAAGTAACAAGTGAGACCGTGATACCTGCCGCAGCCGGACATCCTGCCAGCACTCGCTGTAAAGATTCATACATTAAGTATGGCCATTTGGGGAAGATAGCACAGGCAGGTCTCCTCCTGTGACGCCACAGGTCAGGAAAAGTCAGCACCACAGGCCAGGAGCAAGAATTTATATAAAAACACTGATATTCAATGGTATCGCGTAACTTTGATAACTAAATACATTTGTGACATTCTGATCATCATGCAGATCGGGTAATTTTTAAAAATATTTGTTCACGAGATGTGGGCATCGCTGGCAAGGCCGGCATTTATTGCTCATCCCTAATTGTCCTTGAGAAGGTGGTGGTGAGCCGCCTTCTTGAACCGCTGCAGTCCGTGTGGTGAAGGTTCTCCCACAGTGCTGTTAGGAAGGGAGTTCCAGGATTTTGACCCAGCGACGATGAAGGAACGGCGATATATTTCCAAGTCGGGATGGTGTGTGACTTGAAGGGGAACGTGCAGGTGGTGTTGTTCCCATGTGCCTACTGCTCTTGTCCTTCTAGGTGGTAGAGGTCGAGGGTTTGGGAGGTGCTGTCGAAGAAGCCTTGGCGAGTTGCTGCAGTGCATCCTGTGGATGGTACACACTGCAGCCACTGTGTGCCGGTGGTGAAGGGAGTGAATGTTTAGGGTGGTGGATGGGGTGCCAATCAAGCGGGCTGCTTTGTCCTGGATGGTGTTGAGCTACTTGAGTGTTGTTAGAGCTGCACTCATCCAGGCAAGTGGAGAGTATTCCATCACACTCCTGACTTGTGCCTTGTAGATGGTGGAAAGGCTTTGGGGAGTCAGGAGGTGAGTCACTCACCGCAGAATACCCAGCCTCTGACCTGCTCTTGTAGCCACAGTATTTATATTGCTGGTCCAGTTAAGTTTCTGGTCAATGGTGACCCCCCAGGATGTTGATGGTGGGGAATTCAGCGATGGTAATGCCGTTGAATGTCAAGGGGAGGTGGTCAGACTCTCTCTTGTTGGAGATGGTCATTGCCTGCCACTTGTCTGGTGCGAATGTTACTTGCCACTTATGAGCCCAAGTCTGGATGTTGTCCAGGTCTTGCTGCATGCGGGCTCGGACTGCTTCATTATCTGAGGGGTTGCGAATTGAACTGAACACTGTGTAATCATCAGCGAACATCCCCATTTCTGACCTTATGAGAGAGGGAAGGTCATTGATGAAGCAGCTGAAGATGGTTGGGCCTAGGACACTGCCCTGAGGAACTCCTGCAGCAATGCCCTGGGGCTGAGATGATTGGCCTCCAACAACCACTACCATCTTCCTTTGTGCTTGGTATGACTCCAGCCACTGGAGAGTTTTCCCCTTGATTCCCATTTTACTAGGGCTCCTTGGTGCCACACTCGGTCAAATGCTGCCTTGATGTCAAGGGCAGTCACTCTCACCTCACCTCTGGAATTCAGCTTTTTTGTCCATGTTTGGACCAAGGCTGTAATGAGGTCTGGGGCCGAGTGGTCCTGGCGGAACCCAAACTGAGCATCAGTGAGCAAGTGCCGTTTGATAGCACTGTCGACGACACCTTCCATCACTTTGCTAATGATTGAGAGTAGACTGATGGGGCGGTAATTGGCCGGATTGGATTTGTCCTGCTTTTTGTGGACAGGACATACCTGGGCAATTTTCCACATTGTCGGGCAGATGCCAGTGTTGTAGCTGTACTGGAATAGCTTGGCTAGAGGCGCAGCTAGTTCTGGAGCACAAGTCTTCAGCACTACAGCTGGGATGTTGTCAGGGCCCATAGCCTTTGCTGTATCCAGTGCACTCAGCCGTTTCTTGATATCATGTGGAGTGAATCGAATTGGCTGAAGACTGGCTTCTGTGATGGTGGGGTTATCGGGAGGAGGCCGAGATAGATCATCCACTCAACACTTCTGGCTGAAGATGGTTGCCAAACGCTTCAGCCTTGTCTTTTGCACTCACGTGCTGGACTCTGCCATCATTGAGGATGGGGATGTTTGCAGAGCCTCCTCCTCCCGTTAGTTGTTTAATTGTCCACCACCATTCACGACTGGATGTGGCAGGACTGCAGAGCTTTGATCTGATCCGTTGGTTGTGGAATCGCTTAGCTCTAGTCTATAGCATGTTGTTTCCACTGTTTAGCATGCATGTAGTCCTGAGTTGTAGCTTCACCAGATTGGCACCTCATTTTTAGGTACGCCTGGTGCTGCTCCTGTACACTCCTCATTGCTTGACTAGTCTGTGGGACAGCGCTCCCAATTTTGGCACAAGTCCCCAGGTGTTAGTGAGGAGGATTTTGCAGGTTCGACTGGGCTTGGTTTGCCTTTGTCGTGTCCAGTACCTAGTGGTCCGGTTTTGTCGTGTCCAGTACCTAGTGGTCCGGTTTTGTCGTGTCCAGTACCTAGTGGTCTGGTTTTATTCTTATTATGACTTTTTTAGGCCATTTCAGAGGGCAATTAAGAATCAACCACATTGCTGTGGGTCTGGTGTCACATATAGGCCAGACCGGGTAAGGATGGCAGGTTTCCTCCCCTAAAGGGCATTGGTGAACCAGATGGGTAGTTTCATGGCCACCATTACTGATACTAGTGTTTTAATTCCAGATTTTATTTTAATTAATTGAATTTAAATTTCCCAGCTGCTGTGGCGGGATTTGAACTCATGACTCTGGATTACTAGTCCAGCAACATAACCACTATGCTACCGTACCTAGATGAAGTAGGGTGGGAAGAGGCTCATGTGGTGCATAAACACCAGTATAGACCTGTTGGGCCAAATGGCCTGTTTCTGAGCTTGCAGTTTGTGGGGCTGGAGGTGGTTACGGAGATGGGCAGAAAGGCCATGAAAGGATTTAAACACGAGAATGAGAATTTTAAATTGGAGGCATTGGAGGACCAGGAGCCAATGTAGGTCAGCAAGCACAAGGGTGGTGGGTGAACAGGACTTGGTGCGAGTTAGGATACCGGCAGCAGGGTTTTGGATGAACTGAAGTTGACAGAGGAAGCACCTAAAACATTTTGGCTGCTTCTATTGGTAACACTGCGGCATTGTAATAGGCCTCCCACCACGGGTGGCACTGTGGCCATCTATACATGTCTGCCCATTATTTTGTTTTTGCTCTTTCCCAAATCAGGTATTATATTTTAAATGTATTTTATTTTAAATTTCATTCAATTTCTTTCACTTCCATTTTTTAAACTCAACTCTAACCCCAATCCCAGCTGCAACTTCTTTTTAAATTCCCAGCCCCCAACTGCAGGGAAGCCCTGCTGACAGCCGATCCAGTTACAGGTCCCACTCTCCAACCCAAACCCTCTCTTCAGACCCCTCTCAGCAGAAACATCAACTCCCCCCAGCCCACTGCCTCCTGACCAAGGACAAGCCTTGCTCGCACTCTGGGCCCCCCCCCACCCAACTGCCCCCGCTGCCTACCCAAATCCCACGAACCTATGTCCGTGTACACTACCCCATGTCCGTGTACACTACCCCATGTCCGTGTACACTACCCCATGTCCGTGTACACTACCCCATGTCCGTGTACACTCTCTCCCCTATACCCATACATTCCCCATGCTCATTTTGTTCTGTATATTGTGTATACGACTGTAATCGTGTACATATCCCGTACACATGTACACTCCCTTATACCTTATGTCGACTCCCTCATCCGCTGTGTGATCTCCCTAGAGCCCCTGTACGCTCCCCCATGCCCCCTGTTTGCTCCCCCATACTCCATGTACTTTCCCCATACCCTCTGTACCCTCCCCCATGCTCCATGTACTCTCCCCATATCCTCTGTACACTCCCCCATAGAAACATAAACATAGAAAATAGGAGCAAGAGTAGGCCATTCAGCCCTTCAGGCCTGAAAATGATCATGGCTCATTGTCTAACTCAGTACCCTGTTCCCACTTTTTTCCCATATCCCTTGATCCCTTTAGCATTAAGAAATATATCTATCTCCTTCTTGAATTCATCTAATAACTTGGCCTCCACTGCCTTCTGTGGTAGAGAATTCCACAGGTTCACCACCCTCTGAGTGAAGAAATTTCTCCTCATCTCGGTTCTAAATGGCATACCCCGTATCCTGAGACTGTGACCCCTGGTTCTGGACTCCCCAGCCATCGGGAACATCCTCCCTGCATCTAGTCTGTCCAGTCGTGTTAGAATTTTATATGTTTCGATGAGATCACCTCTCATTCTTCTAAACTCTAGTGAATATAGGCCTAGTCGACCCAATCTCTCCTCATACGTTAGTCCTGCCATCCCAGGAATCAGTCTGGTGAACCTTCGTTGTACTCCCTTCATGGCAAGGACATCCTTCCTCAGATAAAGAGACCAAAACTGCACATAATACTCCAGATGTGGTCTCACCAAGGCTCTGTATAACTGCAGTAAGACATCCCTGCTCCTGTACTCAAATCCTCTTGCAATGAAGGCCAACATACTATTTGCCTTCCTAACTGCTTGCTGCACCTGAATGCTCACTTTCAGCGACTGGTGCACAAAGACACCCAGGTCTCGTTGCATCTCCCCTTTTCCCAATTTATCACCATTCAGATAATAATCTACCTTTCTGTTTTTACAACCAAAGTGGATAACCTCACATTTATCCACGTTATACTGCATCTGCCATTTTCTTGCCCACTCACCCAACTTGTCTAAATTACATTGGAGCCTCCTTGCATCCTCCTCACAGCTCACATTCCACCCCAGCTTTGTGTCGTCTGCAAACTTGGAAATGTTACATTCAGTTCCCTCATCCAAATCATTGATATATATTGTGAATAGCTGGGGCCCAAGCACTGATCCCTGCGTTACCCCACTAGTCACTGCCTGCCACCTGGAAAAAGACCCGTTTATTCCTACTCTGTTGCCTGTCTGTCAACCAATTCTCAATCCATGCCAGTATATTCTCCCCAATCCCATGTGCTTTAATTTTGCACACTAACCTCTTGTGTGGGACCTTATCAAAAGCATTCTGAAAAACCAAGTACACCACATCCACTGGTTCTCCCCGATCTATTCTACTAGTTACATCCTCAAATTTGTTAAGCATTATTTCCCTTTCATAAACCTATGCTGACTTTGTCCAATCCCGTTAATGCCTTCCAAGTGTTCTGTTATTATATCCTTTACAATAGACTCTAGCATTTTCCCCACTACTGATGTTAGGCTAACTGGTCTGTAATTCCCTGTTTTTTCTCTCCCTCCTTTTTTAAATAGTGGAGTTACATTTGCCACCCTCCAATCTGTAGGAACTGTTCCAGAGTCTATAGAATTTTGGAAGATGATCACCAATGCATCCACTATTTCCAGGGCCACTTCCTTTAGTACTCTGGGATTTAGATTATCAGGCCCTGGGGATTTGTCAGCCTTTAGCCCCATTAATTTCCCTAGCACTTTTTTTTTACTAATACTGGTTTCCTTCAGTTCCTCCCTCTCACTAGACCCTTGGTTCCCTAACGTTTCCGGGAGGTTATTTGTTCCTCCTTTGTGAAGACAGAACCAAAGTATGTGTTTAATTGTTCTGCCATTTCTTTGTTCCCCATTATAATTTCCTCCATTTCTGACTGTGAGGGACCGACATTTGTCTTCACTAATCTTTTTCTCTTGACATATTTATAGGAGCTTTTACAGTCAGTTTTTATGTTCCCTGCTAGTTTACTCTCATACTTTATTTTTCCCCTCTTAATCAATCTCTTTGTCCTCCTTTGCTGAATTCTGAACTGCTCCCAATCCTCAGGCTTGCTGCTTTTTCTGGCAATTTTATATGTCTCCTCTTTGGATCTAATACTATCCCTAATTTCTTTTGCAAGCCACGGTTGAGCCGCCTTTCCTGTTTTATTTTTGCGCCAGACAGGAATGAATAATTGTTGTAATTCCTGCACATGTTCTTTAGATATTAGCCATTGCCTATCCACCGTCATCCCTTTTAGTAAAGTTCCTCAATCTATCTTCGCCAACTCGCACCTCATACTTTCGTAATTTCCTTTATTTAGATTCAGGACCCGAGTTTCGGATTCAGCTACTTCACTCTCCATCCTAATGAGGAATTCTATCATGTTATGGTCGCTCTTCCCTAAGGGACCCCGCACAACAAGATTGTTAATTGATCCTTTCTCATTGCACAATACCCAGTCTAGGATCACCTGTTCTCTAGTTGGTTCCTCAACGTATTGGTCGAGAAAACCATCTCGTACACACTCCAGGAATTCCTCCCCCACAGTATTATTGCTAATTTGGTTTGACCAATCTATATGTAGATTAAAGTCACCCATGATTATAGTTGTGCCCTTCTTGCATGCGTCTCTAATTTCCTGTTTAATGCCCTCCCCCACATCGCCACTACTGTTTTGAGGCCGAAAGACAACCCACACCAATGTTTTCTGCCCCTTGGTGTTTCTTAGCTCCACCCAGACAGAATTCCACATCGGGATTTTCCATACTCTCCCCACACTCAGTACACTCTCCCCATACCCTCTGTATACTCCATATACTCTCCCCATACATTGGAACATAGGGACAGGAATAGGCCATTCAGCCCCTCGTGCCTGCTCTGCCATTTAATAAGGTCATGACTGATCTGTGATCTAACTCCATATACCTGCCTTTGGCCCATATCCCTTAATACCTTTGGTTGCCAAAAAGCTATCTATCTCACATTTAAATTTAGCAATTGAGCTAGTATCAATTGCCGTTTGTGGAAGAGAGTTCCAAACTTCTACCACCCTTTGTGTGTAGAAATGTTTTCTAATCTCACTCCTGAAAGGTCTGGGTCTAATTTTTAGACTGTGCCCCCTACTCCTAGAATCCCCAACCAGCGTCCCCATACCCTCTGTACACTCCCCCATTCACCATATGCTCCCCCCATACCCTCTGCACGCTCCCCCCATACCCTCTGCACGCTCCCCCCATACCCTCTGCACGCTCCCCCCATACCCTCTGCACGCTCCCCCCATACCCTCTGCACGCTCCCCCCATACCCTCTGCACGCTCCCCCCATACCCTCTGCACGCTCCCCCCATACCCTCTGCACGCTCCCCCCATACCCTCTGCACGCTCCCCCCATACCCTCTGCACGCTCCCCCAGATACCATATACTCTCCCCATACTCTCTGTACACTCCCCCATACACCATATACTCTCCCCATACCCTCTGTACACTCCCCCATACACCATATACTCTCCCCATACTCTCTGTACACTCCCCCATACACCATATACTCTCCCCATACACCATATACTCTCCCCATACTCTCTGTACACTCCCCCATACACCATATACTCTCCCCCATACCCTCTGTACACTCCCCCATACACCATATACTCTCCCCATACTCTCTGTGCACTCCCCCATACACCATATACTCTCCCCATACCCTCTGTACACTCCCCCATACACCATATACTCTCCCCATACCCTCTGTACACTCCCCCATACACCATATACTCTCCCCATACACCATATACTCTCCCCATACCCTCTGAACACTCCCCCACACACCATATACTCCCCCATACCCTCTGTACACTTCCCCATACACCATATACTCTCCCCATACCCTCTGAACACTCCCCCATACACCATATACTCTCCCCATACCCTCTGTACACTCCCCCATACACCATATACTCTCCCCATACCCTCTGTACACTCCCCCATACACCATATACTCTCCCCATACCCTCTGTACACTCCCCCATACACCATATACTCTCCCCATACTCTCTGTGCACTCCCCCATACACCATATACTCTCCCCATACCCTCTGTACACTCCCCCATACACCATATACTCTCCCCATACCCTCTGTACACTCCCCCATACACCATATACTCCCCCATACCCTCTGTACACTCCCCCATACACCATATACTCCCCCATACCCTCTGTACACTCCCCCATACACCATATACTCCCCCATACCCTCTGTACACTCCCCCATACACCATATACTCTCCCCATACCCTCTGTACACTCCCCCATACACCATATACTCCCCCATACCCTCTGTACACTCCCCCATACACCATATACTCCCCCATACCCTCTGTACACTCCCCCATACACCATATACTCCCCCATACCCTCTGTACACTCCCCCATACACCATATACTCTCCCCATACCCTCTGTACACTCCCCCATACACCATATACTCCCCCATACCCTCTGTACACTCCCCCATACACCATATACTTCCCCCATACCCTCTGTACACTCCCCCATACACCATATACTCCCCCATACCCTCTGTACACTCCCCCATACACCATATACTCTCCCCATACCCTCTGTACACTCCCCCACACACCATATACTCTCCCCATACCCTCTGTACACTCCCCACATACACCATATACTCTCCCCATACCCTCTGTACACTCCCCCACACACCATATACTCTCCCCATACCCTCTGTACACTCCCCACATACACCATATACTCTCCCCATACCCTCTGTACACTCCCCCATACACCATATACTCTCCCCATACCCTCTGTACACTCCCCCACACACCATATACTCCCCATACCCTCTGTACACTCCCCACATACACCATATACTCTCCCCATACCCTCTGTACACTCCCCCATACACCATATACTCTCCCCATACCCTCTGTACACTCCCCCACACACCATATACTCCCCATACCCTCTGTACACTCCCCACATACACCATATACTCTCCCCATACCCTCTGTACACTCCCCCATACACCATATACTCTCCCCATACCCTCTGTACACTCCCCCACACACCATATACTCCCCATACCCTCTGTACACTCCCCCATACACCATATACTCCCCATACCCTCTGTACACTCCCCACATACACCATATACTCTCCCCATACCCTCTGTACACTCCCCCATACACCATATACTCCCCCATACCCTCTGTACACTCCCCACATACACCATATACTCTCCCCATACCCTCTGTACACTCCCCCATACACCATATACTCCCCCATACCCTCTGTACACTCCCCACATACACCATATACTCTCCCCATACCCTCTGTACACTCCCCCATACACCATATACTCCCCATACTCTCTGTACACTCCCCCATACACCATATACTCCCCCATACCCTCTGTACACTCCCCACATACACCATATACTCCCCCATACCCTCTGTACACTCCCCCATACACCATATACTCCCCATACTCTCTGTACACTCCCCCATACACCATATACTCCCCCATACCCTCTGTACACTCCCCACACACACCATATACTCTCCCCATACCCTCTGTACACTCCCCCATACACCATATACTCCCCCATACCCTCTGTACACTCCCCCATACACCATATACTCCCCCATACCCTCTGTACACTCCCCACACACCATATACTCCCCATACCCTCTGTACACTCCCCCATACACCATATACTCCCCCATACCCTCTGTACACTCCCCACACACCATATACACCCCATACCCTCTGTACACTCCCCACATACACCATATACTCTCCCCATACCCTCTGTACACTCCCCACATATGCCTTGCACCTATCCCTGGGCCTGGGACGATCTGAAACCCACCCTCTATCCCCAGCCTTCCCGCCCTTCTTAGATCTCGCGATCTTTCAGGTTCAGACACGTGAGTGGTGAGATCTCGCGGTTGTTGGATGCGGAGATCTCGCGATGTTTGGAGAATGTCTGGGGCAATATGGCGGAAGTAGAGGGAGAGACGCTGGAGTCCTGGCTCAGTGAGTACGGGCCGGGCCAGGGGGACAGGGGCTTTGTCCCTGACCGTGCGGCCGGCACAGCGACAAGCCCCGATATCGACAGTAATAATACAGGGGAGGTGAGGGAGGCTACAGTAATAATACAGGGGAGGTGAGGGAGGTTACAGTAATAATACAGGGGAGGTGAGGGAGGTTACAGTAATAATACAGGGGAGGTGAGGGAGGTTACAGTAATAATACAGGGGAGGTGAGGGAGGCTACAGTAATAATACAGGGGAGGTGAGGGAGGTTACAGTAATAATACAGGGGAGGTGAGGGAGGTTACAGTAATAATACAGGGGAGGTGAGGGAGTGTACAGTAATAATACAGGGGAGGTGAGGGAGGTTACAGTAATAATACAGGGGAGGTGAGGGAGGTTACAGTAATAATACATGGGAGGTGAGGGAGGTTACAGTAATAATACAGGGGAGGTGAGGGAGGCTACACTAATAATACAGGGGAGGTGAGGGAGGTTACATTAATAATACAGGGGAGGTGAGGGAGGCTACAGTAATAATACAGGGGAGGTGAGGGAGGTTACAGTAATAATACAGGGGAGGTGAGGGAGGTTACATTAATAATACAGGGGAGGTGAGGGAGGTTACATTAATAATACAGGGGAGGTGAGGGAGGCTACAGTAATAATACAGGGGAGGTGAGGGAGGTTACAGTAATAATACAGGGGAGGTGAGGGAGGTTACAGTAATAATACAGGGGAGGTGAGGGAGGCTACAGTAATAATACAGGGGAGGTGAGGGAGGTTACAGTAATAATACAGGGGGGGTGAGGGAGGCTACAGTAATAATACAGGGGAGGTGAGGGAGGTTACAGTAATAATACAGGGGAGGTGAGGGAGGCTACAGTAATAATACAGGGGAGGTGAGGGAGGTTACAGTAATAATACAGGGGAGGTGAGGGAGGTTACAGTAATAATACAGGGGAGGTGAGGGAGGTGAGGGAGGTTACAGTAATAATACAGGGGAGGTGAGGGAGGTTACAGTAATAATACAGGGGAGGTGAGGGAGGTTACAGTAATAATACAGGGGAGGTGAGGGAGGTTACAGTAATAATACAGGGGAGGTGAGGGAGTGTACAGTAATAATACAGGGGAGGTGAGGGAGGTTACAGTAATAATACAGGGGAGGTGAGGGAGGTTACAGTAATAATACATGGGAGGTGAGGGAGGTTACAGTAATAATACAGGGGAGGTGAGGGAGGCTACACTAATAATACAGGGGAGGTGAGGGAGGTTACATTAATAATACAGGGGAGGTGAGGGAGGCTACAGTAATAATACAGGGGAGGTGAGGGAGGTTACAGTAATAATACAGGGGAGGTGAGGGAGGTTACATTAATAATACAGGGGAGGTGAGGGAGGTTACATTAATAATACAGGGGAGGTGAGGGAGGCTACAGTAATAATACAGGGGAGGTGAGGGAGGTTACAGTAATAATACAGGGGAGGTGAGGGAGGTTACAGTAATAATACAGGGGAGGTGAGGGAGGCGACAGTAATAATACAGGGGAGGTGAGGGAGGTTACAGTAATAATACAGGGGGGGTGAGGGAGGCTACAGTAATAATACAGGGGAGGTGAGGGAGGTTACAGTAATAATACAGGGGAGGTGAGGGAGGCTACAGTAATAATACAGGGGAGGTGAGGGAGGCTACAGTAATAATACAGGGGAGGTGAGGGAGGGTACAGTAATAATACAGGGGAGGTGAGGGAGGCTACAGTAATAATACAGGGGAGGTGAGGGAGGTTACAGTAATAATACAGGGGAGGTAAGGGAGGTTACAGTAATAATACAGGGGAGGTGAGGGAGGTTACAGTAATAATACAGGGGAGGTGAGGGAGGCTACAGTAATAATACAGGGGAGGTGAGGGAGGTTACAGTAATAATACAGGGGAGGTGAGGGAGGTTACAGTAATAATACAGGGGAGGTGAGGGAGGTTACAGTAATAATACAGGGGAGGTGAGGGAGGCTACAGTAATAATACAGGGGAGGTGAGGGAGGTTACAGTAATAATACAGGGGGGTGAGGGAGGCTACAGTAATAATACAGGGGAGGTGAGGGAGGTTACAGTAATAATACAGGGGAGGTGAGGGAGGTTACAGTAATAATACAGGGGAGGTGAGGGAGGTTACAGTAATAATACAGGGGAGGTGAGGGAGGTTACAGTAATAATACAGGGGAGGTGAGGGAGGTTACAGTAATAATACAGGGGAGGTGAGGGAGGCTACAGTAATAATACAGGGGAGGTGAGGGAGGCTACAGTAATAATACAGGGGAGGTGAGGGAGGCTACAGTAATAATACAGGGGAGGTGAGGGAGGGTACAGTAATAATACAGGGGAGGTGAGGGAGGCTACAGTAATAATACAGGGGAGGTGAGGGAGGTTACAGTAATAATACAGGGGAGGTGAGGGAGGCTACACTAATAATACAGGGGAGGTGAGGGAGGTTACAGTAATAATACAGGGGAGGTGAGGGAGGTTACAGTAATAATACAGGGGAGGTGAGGGAGGTTACAGTAATAATACAGGGGAGGTGAGGGAGGTTACAGTAATAATACAGGGGAGGTGAGGGAGGCTACAGTAATAATACAGGGGAGGTGAGGGAGGCTACATTAATAATACAGGGGAGGTGAGGGAGGTTACAGTAATAATACAGGGGAGGTGAGGGAGGCTACAGTAATAATACAGGGGAGGTGAGGGAGGTTACAGTAATAATACAGGGGAGGTGAGGGAGGTTACAGTAATAATACAGGGGAGGTGAGGGAGGCTACAGTAATAATACAGGGGAGGTGAGGGAGTGTGCAGTAATAATACAGGGGAGGTGAGGGAGGTTACAGTAATAATACATGGGAGGTGAGGGAGGCTACAGTAATAATACAGGGGAGGTGAGGGAGGTTACAGTAATAATACAGGGGAGGTGAGGGAGGCTACACTAATAATACAGGGGAGGTGAGGGAGGTTACAGTAATAATACAGGGGAGGTGAGGGAGGTTACAGTAATAATACAGGGGAGGTGAGGGAGGTTACAGTAATAATACAGGGGAGGTGAGGGAGGTTACAGTAATAATACAGGGGAGGTGAGGGAGGCTACAGTAATAATACAGGGGAGGTGAGGGAGGCTACACTAATAATACAGGGGAGGTGAGGGAGGGTACAGTAATAATACAGGGGAGGTGAGGGAGGCTACAGTAATAATACAGGGGAGGTGAGGGAGGCTACACTAATAATACAGGGGAGGTGAGGGAGGGTACAGTAATAATACAGGGGAGGTGAGGGAGGCTACAGTAATAATACAGGGGAGGTGAGGGAGGCGACATTAATAATACAGGGGAGGTGAGGGAGGTTACAGTAATAATACAGGGGAGGTGAGGGAGGCTACAGTAATAATACAGGGGAGGTGAGGGAGGTTACAGTAATAATACAGGGGAGGTGAGGGAGGTTACAGTAATAATACAGGGGAGGTGAGGGAGGTTACAGTAATAATACAGGGGAGGTGAGGGAGGTTACAGTAATAATACAGGGGAGGTGAGGGAGGCTACAGTAATAATACAGGGGAGGTGAGGGAGGCTACACTAATAATACAGGGGAGGTGAGGGAGGTTACAGTAATAATACAGGGGAGGTGAGGAAGGTTACAGTAATAATACAGGGGAGGTGAGGGAGGTTACAGTAATAATGCAGGGGAGGTGAGGGAGGCTACAGTAATAATACAGGGGAGGTGAGGGAGGCTACATTAATAATACAGGGGAGGTGAGGGAGGTTACAGTAATAATACAGGGGAGGTGAGGGAGGTTACAGTAATAATACAGGGGAGGTGAGGGAGGCTACAGTAATAATACAGGGGAGGTGAGGGAGGCTACAGTAATAATACAGGGGAGGTGAGGGAGGGTACAGTAATAATACAGGGGAGGTGAGGGCGGCTACAGTAATAATACAGGGGAGGTGAGGGAGGCTACAGTAATAATACAGGGGAGGTGAGGGAGGTTACAGTAATAACACAGGGGAGGTGAGGGACGTTACAGTAATAATACAGGGGAGGTGAGGGAGGTTACAGTAATAATACAGGGGAGGTGAGGGAGGTTACAGTAATAATACAGGGGAGGTGAGGGAGGCTACAGTAATAATACAGGGGAGGTGAGGGAGTGTGCAGTAATAATACAGGGGAGGTGAGGGAGGTTACAGTAATAATACATGGGAGGTGAGGGAGGCTACAGTAATAATACAGGGGAGGTGAGGGAGGCTACATTAATAATACAGGGGAGGTGAGGGAGGTTACAGTAATAATACATGGGAGGTGAGGGAGGCTACAGTAATAATACAGGGGAGGTGAGGGAGGCTACAGTAATAATACAGGGGAGGTGAGGGAGGTTACAGTAATAATACAGGGGAGGTGAGGGAGGTTACAGTAATAATACAGGGGAGGTGAGGGAGTGTACAGTAATAATACATGGGAGGTGAGGGAGGCTACAGTAATAATACAGTGGAGGTGAGGGAGGTTACAGTAATAATACAGGGGAGGTGAGGGAGGCTACAGTAATAATACAGGGGAGGTGAGGGAGGTTACAGTAATAATACAGGGGAGGTGAGGGAGGCTACAGTAATAATACAGGGGAGGTGAGGGAGGCTACATTAATAATACAGGGGAGGTGAGGGAGGCTACAGTAATAATACAGGGGAGGTGAGGGAGGTTACAGTAATAATACAGGGGAGGTGAGGGAGGTTACAGTAATAATACAGGGGAGGTGAGGGAGGCTACAGTAATAATACAGGGGAGGTGAGGGAGGCTACAGTAATAATACAGGGGAGGTGAGGGAGGGTACAGTAATAATACAGGGGAGGTGAGGGAGGCTACAGTAATAATACAGGGGAGGTGAGGGAGGTTACAGTAATAATACAGGGGAGGTGAGGGAGGCTACACTAATAATACAGGGGATGTGAGGGAGGTTACAGTAATAATACAGGGGAGGTGAGGGAGGTTACAGTAATAATACAGGGGAGGTGAGGGAGGTTACAGTAATAATACAGGGGAGGTGAGGGAGGTTACAGTAATAATACAGGGGAGGTGAGGGAGGCTACAGTAATAATACAGGGGAGGTGAGGGAGGCTACATTAATAATACAGGGGAGGTGAGGGAGGTTACAGTAATAATACAGGGGAGGTGAGGGAGGCTACAGTAATAATACAGGGGAGGTGAGGGAGGTTACAGTAATAATACAGGGGAGGTGAGGGAGGTTACAGTAATAATACAGGGGAGGTGAGGGAGGCTACAGTAATAATACAGGGGAGGTGAGGGAGTGTACAGTAATAATACAGGGGAGGTGAGGGAGGTTACAGTAATAATACAGGGGAGGTGAGGGAGGCTACAGTAATAATACAGGGGAGGTGAGGGAGGCTACATTAATAATACAGGGGAGGTGAGGGAGGTTACAGTAATAATACAGGGGAGGTGAGGGAGGCTACAGTAATAATACAGGGGAGGTGAGGGAGGTTACAGTAATAATACAGGGGAGGTGAGGGAGGTTGCAGTAATAATACAGGAGAGGTGAGGGAGGCTACAGTAATAATACAGGGGAGGTGAGGGAGTGTGCAGTAATAATACAGGGGAGGTGAGGGAGGTTACAGTAATAATACATGGGAGGTGAGGGAGGCTACAGTAATAATACAGGGGAGGTGAGGGAGGTTACAGTAATAATACAGGGGAGGTGAGGGAGGTTACAGTAATAATACAGGGGAGGTGAGGGAGGTTACAGTAATAATACAGGGGAGGTGAGGGAGGTTACAGTAATAATACAGGGGAGGTGAGGGAGGTTACAGTAATAATACAGGGGAGGTGAGGGAGGTTACAGTAATAATACAGGGGAGGTGAGGGAGGCTACAGTAATAATACAGGGGAGGTGAGGGAGGCTACACTAATAATACAGGGGAGGTGAGGGAGGGTACAGTAATAATACAGGGGAGGTGAGGGAGGCTACAGTAATAATACAGGGGAGGTGAGGGAGGCTACACTAATAATACAGGGGAGGTGAGGGAGGGTACAGTAATAATACAGGGGAGGTGAGGGAGGCTACAGTAATAATACAGGGGAGGTGAGGGAGGTTACAGTAATAATACAGGGGAGGTGAGGGAGGCTACAGTAATAATACAGGGGAGGTGAGGGAGGTTACAGTAATAATACAGGGGAGGTGAGGGAGGTTACAGTAATAATACAGGGGAGGTGAGGGAGGTTACAGTAATAATACAGGGGAGGTGAGGGAGGTTACAGTAATAATACAGGGGAGGTGAGGGAGGTTACAGTAATAATACAGGGGAGGTGAGGGAGGCTACAGTAATAATACAGGGGAGGTGAGGGAGGCTACACTAATAATACAGGGGAGGTGAGGGAGGTTACAGTAATAATACAGGGGAGGTGAGGGAGGTTACAGTAATAATACAGGGGAGGTGAGGGAGGTTACAGTAATAATACAGGGGAGGTGAGGGAGGTTACAGTAATAATACAGGGGAGGTGAGGGAGGCTACAGTAATAATACAGGGGAGGTGAGGGAGGTTACAGTAATAATACAGGGGAGGTGAGGGAGTGTACAGTAATAATACATGGGAGGTGAGGGAGGTTACAGTAATAATACATGGGAGGTGAGGGAGGCTACAGTAATAATACAGGGGAGGTGAGGGAGGTTACAGTAATAATACAGGGGAGGTGTGGGAGGCTACAGTAATAATACAGGGGAGGTGAGGGAGGCTACAGTAATAATACAGGGGAGGTGAGGGAGGTTACAGTAATAATACAGGGGAGGTGAGGGAGGCTACAGTAATAATACAGGGGAGGTGAGGGAGGCTACAGTAATAATACAGGGGCGGTGAGGGAGGTTACATTAATAATATAGGGGAGGTGAGGGAGGTTACATTAATAATACAGGGGAGGTGAGGGAGGCTACAGTAATAATACAGGGGAGGTGAGGGAGGTTACAGTAATAATACAGGGGAGGTGAGGGAGTGTACATTAATAATACAGGGGAGGTGAGGGAGGTTACAGTAATAATACAGGGCGGTGAGGGAGGCTACAGTAATAATACAGGGGAGGTGAGGGAGGTTACAGTAATAATACAGTGGAGGTGACGGAGGTTACAGTAATAATACAGGGGAGGTGAGGGAGGCTACAGTAATAATACAGGGGAGGTGAGGGAGGTTACAGTAATAATACATGGGAGGTGAGGGAGTGTACAGTAATAATACATGGGAGGTGAGGGAGGTTACAGTAATAATACATGGGAGGTGAGGGAGGCTACAGTAATAATACAGGGGAGGTGAGGGAGGTTACAGTAATAATACAGGGGAGGTGAGGGAGGCTACAGTAATAATACAGGGGAGGTGAGGGAGGCTACAGTAATAATACAGGGGAGGTGAGGGAGGTTACAGTAATAATACAGGGGAGGTGAGGCAGTGTACAGTAATACATGGGAGGTGAGGGAGGCTACAGTAATAATACAGGGGAGGTGAGGGAGGTTACAGTAATAATACAGGGGAGGTGAGGGAGGCTACAGTAATAATACAGGGGAGGTGAGGGAGGTTACAGTAATAATACAGGGGAGGTGAGGGAGTGTACAGTAATAATACATGGGAGGTGAGGGAGGTTACAGTAATAATACATGGGAGGTGAGGGAGGCTACAGTAATAATACAGGGGAGGTGAGGGAGGTTACAGTAATAATACAGGGGAGGTGAGGGAGGCTACAGTAATAATACAGGGGAGGTGAGGGAGGCTACAGTAATAATACAGGGGAGGTGAGGGAGGTTACAGTAATAATACAGGGGAGGTGAGGGAGGTTACATTAATAATACAGGGGAGGTGAGGGAGGCTACAGTAATAATACATGGGAGGTGAGGGAGGTTACAGTAATAATACAGGCGAGGTGAGGGAGTGTACATTAATAATACAGGGGAGGTGAGGGAGGTTACAGTAATAATACAGGGGAGGTGAGGGAGGCTACAGTAATAATACAGGGGAGGTGAGGGAGGTTACAGTAATAATACAGGGGAGGTGAGGGAGGTTACAGTAATAATACAGGGGAGGTGAGGGAGGCTACAGTAATAATACAGGGGAGGTGAGGGAGGTTACAGTAATAATACAGGGGAGGTGAGGGAGGTTACAGTAATAATACAGGGGAGGTGAGGGAGTGTACATTAATAATACAGGGGAGGTGAGGGAGGTTACAGTAATAATACAGGGGAGGTGAGGGAGGTTACAGTAATAATACAGGGGAGGTGAGGGAGGCTACAGTAATAATACAGGGGAGGTGAGGGAGGTTACAGTAATAATACAGGGGAGGTGAGGGAGTGTACAGTAATAATACATGGGAGGTGAGGGAGGTTACAGTAATAAAACATGGGAGGTGAGGGAGGCTACAGTAATAATACAGGGGAGGTGAGGGAGGTTACAGTAATAATACAGGGGAGGTGAGGGAGGCTACAGTAATAATACAGGGGAGGTGAGGGAGGCTACAGTAATAATACAGGGGAGGTGAGGGAGGTTACAGTAATAATACAGGGGAGGTGAGGGAGTGTACAGTAATAATACATGGGAGGTGAGGGAGGCTACAGTAATAATACAGGGGAGGTGAGGGAGGTTACAGTAATAATACAGGGGAGGTGAGGGAGGCTACAGTAATAATACAGGGGAGGTGAGGGAGGTTACCGTAATAATACAGGGGAGGTGAGGGAGTGTACAGTAATAATACATGGGAGGTGAGGGAGGTTACAGTAATAATATATGGGAGGTGAGGGAGGCTACAGTAATAATACAGGGGAGGTGAGGGAGGTTACAGTAATAATACAGGGGAGGTGAGGGAGGCTACAGTAATAATACAGGGGAGGTGAGGGAGGCTACAGTAATAATACAGGGGAGGTGAGGGAGGTTGCAGTAATAATACAGGGGAGGTGAGGGAGGTTACAGTAATAATACAGGGGAGGTGAGGGAGGTTACAGTAATGATACAGGGGAGGTGAGGGAGGTTACAGTAATAATACAGGGGAGGTGAGGGAGGTTACAGTAATAATACAGGGGAGGTGAGGGAGGTTACAGTAATAATACAGGGGAGGTGAGGGAGGTTACAGTAATAATACAGGGGAGGTGAGGGAGGTTACAGTAATAATACAGGGGAGGTGAGGGAGGCTACAGTAATAATACAGGGGAGGTGAGGGAGTGTACAGTAATAATACAGGAGAGGTGAGGGAGGTTACATTAATAATACAGGGGAGGTGAGGGAGGTTACATTAATAATACAGGGGAGGTGAGGGAGGCTACAGTAATAATACAGGGGAGGTGAGGGAGGTTACAGTAATAATACAGGGGAGGTGAGGGAGGTTACAGTAATAATACAGGGGAGGTGAGGGAGGCTACAGTAATAATACAGGGGAGGTGAGGGAGGCTACAGTAATAATACAGGGGAGGTGAGGGAGGTTACAGTAATAATACAGGGGAGGTGAGGGAGGTTACAGTAATAATACAGGGGAGGTTACAGCAATAATACAGGGGAGGTGAGGGAGGTTACAGTAATAATACAGGGGAGGTGAGGGAAGTTACAGTAATAATACAGGGGAGGTGAAGGAGTGTACAGTAATAATACAGGGGAGGTGAGGGAGGTTACAGTAATAATACAGGGGAGGTGAGGGAGGTTACAGTAATAATACATGGGAGGTGAGGGAGGCTACAGTAATAATACAGGGGAGGTGAGGGAGGTTACAGTAATAATACAGGGAAGGTGAGGGAGGTTACAGTAATAATACAGGGGAGGTGAGGGAGGTTACAGTAATAATACAGGGGAGGTGAGGGAGGCTACAGTAATAATACAGGGGAGGTGAGGGAGGTTACAGTAATAATACAGGGGAGGTGAGGGAGGCTACATTAATAATACAGGGGAGGTGAGGGAGGCTACAGTAATGATACAGGGGAGGTGAGGGAGGTTACAGTAATAATACAGGGGAGGTGAGGGAGGTTACAGTAATAATACAGGGGAGGTGAGGGAGGTTACAGTAATAATACAGGGGAGGTGAGAGAGGCTACAGTAATAATACAGGGGAGGTGAGGGAGTGTACATTAATAATACAGGGGAGGTGAGGGAGGCTACAGTAATAATACAGGGGAGGTGAGGGAGGCTACAGTAATAATACATGGGAGGTGAGCGAGTGTACAGTAATAATACAAGGGAGGTGAGGGAGGCTACAGTAATAATACAGGGGAGGCGAGGGAGGCTACAGTAATAATACAGGGGAGGCGTGGGAGGCTACAGTAATAATACAGGGGAGGCGAGGGAGGCTACAGTAATAATACAGGGGAGGTGAGGGAGTCTACAGTAATAATACAGGGGAGGGGAGGGAGTCTACAGTAATAATACAGGGGAGGGGAGGGAGGCTACAGTAATAATACAGGGGAGGGGAGGGAGGCTACAGTAATAATACAGGGGAGGTGAGGGAGGCTACAGTAATAATACAGGGGTGGTGAGGGAGGCTACAGTAATAATACATGGGGGGTGAGCGAGTGTACAGTAATAATACAAGGGAGGTAAGGGAGGCTACAGTAATAATACATGGGAGGTGAGGGAGGCTACAGTAATAATACAGGGGAGGTCAGGGAGTCCACATATTAATACAGGGGAGGTGAGGGAGTCTACAGTAATAATACAGCGGAAATGAGGCATCCACGTTAATATAGGGGAGGTGAGGAAGTCTAGAGTAATAATACAGGGGAGGTGAGGGAGTCTAGAGTAATAATACAGGGGAGGTGAGGGAGTCTACAGTAATAATACAGGGGAGGTGAGGAGTCTATGGTAATAACACAGGGCAGGCGAGGGAGTCTACGGTAATAATACAGGGGAGGTCAGGGAGTCTACAGTAATAAAACAGGGAAGGTGAGGAGTCCACAGATTAATACAGGGGAGGTGAGGGAGTCTACAGTATTAATACAGGGGAGGTGAGGGAGTCTACAGTAATAATACAGCGGAAATGAGGCATCCACGTTAATATAGGGGAGGTGAGGAAGTCTAGAGTAATAATACAGGGGAGGTGAGGGAGTCTAGAGTAATAATACAGGGGAGGTGAGGGAGTCTACAGTAATAATACAGGGGAGGTGAGGAGTTTATGGTAATAATACAGGGCAGGCGAGGGAGTCTACGGTAATAATACAGGGGAGGTCAGGGAGTCTACAGTAATAAAACAGGGAAGGTGAGGAGTCCACAGATTAATACAGGGGAGGTGAGGGAGTCTACAGTATTAATACAGGGGAGGTGAGGGAGTCGACAGTAATAATACATGGGCGGTGAGGGAGTCTGCAGTAATAATAGATGGGAAGTGAGGGAGTCTACAGTAATAATACAAGGGAGGTGAGGTGTCTGCAGTAATAATAAAGGGCAGGCGAGGGAGTCTACAGTAATAATACAGGGGAGGCCAGGGAGTCTACAGTACTGATACAGCGGAGGTGAGAAGTCTGCTGTAATAACACAGGGGATATGAGGAGTCCACATTAATACAGGGGAGGTGAGGAAGTCTACAGTAATAATACAGGGGACGTGAGGGATTCTACAGTAATAATACAGGGGAGGTGAGGGATTCTACAGTATTAATACAGGGGAGGTGGGGGAGTATAGGTAATACAGTGGAGGCGAGGTAGTATCTGCAGTAATAATATGGGAGGTGAGAGAGTATCTGCAGTAATACGGTGAGGGTGTATCTGCAGTAATAATACAGGAGAGGTGCGGGAATATCTGCAGTAATACTGAGGAGGTCAGGTAGTACCTGCAGTAATAATACAGGGGAGGTGAAGGAGTTTTTTTATTCGTTCATGGGATGTGGGCGTCGCTGGCAAGACCAGCATTTATTGCCCTTGAGAAGGTGGTGGTGAGCCGCCTTCATGAACCGCTGCAGTCCGTGTGGTGAAGGTTCTCCCACAGTGCTGTTAGGAAGGGAGTTCCAGGAATTTGACCCAGGGACGATGAAGGAACGGCGATATATTTCCAAGTCGGGATGGTGTGTGACTTGGAGGGGAACGTGCAGGTGGTGTTGTTCCCATGTGCCTGCTGCCCTTGTCCTTCTAGATGGTAGAGGTCGCGGGTTTGGGAGGTGCTGTTGAAGAAGCCTTGGAAAGTTGCTGCAGTGCATCCTGTGGATGGTACACACTGCAGCCACAGTGCGCCGGTGGTGAAGGGAGTGAATGTTTAGGGTGGTGGATGGGGTGCCAGTCAAGCGGGCTGCTTTGTCCTGGATGGTGTCGAGCTTCCTGAGTGTTGTTGGAGCTGCACTCATCCAGGCAAGTGGAGAGTATTCCATCACACTCCTGACTTGTGCCTTGTAGATGGCGGAAAGGTCTTGGGGAGTCAGGAGGTGAGTCACTCACCGCAGAATACTCAGCCTCTGACCTGCTCTTGTAGCCACAGTATTTATGTGGCCGGTCCAGTTAAATTTCTGGTCAATGGTGACCCTAGGATGTTGATGGTGGGGGATTTGGTGATGGTAATGCCGTTAAATGTCAAGGGGAGGTGGTTAGGCTCTCTCTCAGAGATGGTAGCTGCCTGGCAGTAACACAGGGGAGGTGTGGGAGTATATAGTATTAATACAGGGGAGGCGAGGGAGTATCTATAATAATAACACGCATGGTGAGGAAGTATCTATAGTAATAATGGAGGGGAGGTGACAGATTGACTACAGTAATGTGAGGGAGTGTCTACAGTAATGCAGGGAAGGTGAGAGCGTATCTACAGTAATAATATGGGGAGGTAAAGGGGTACGTACAGTAATAATACAGGAGAGGTGAATTGATATCTACAGTAATAATACCAGGGAGGTGAGGAATTGTCTGTAGTAACACTACAGGGGAGTTGAGAGTATCTACAGTAACAATGCAGGGGAGGTGAGAGGGTATCTACAGTGATAATACAAAGGAAGTGAGGGTTTATACACAGTAATAATACAGGGGAGGTGAGGGTGTATCCACATTAATCATACTGGGGAGGTGAGCACCTGCTTACAGTAATAATACAGGGGTGGTGAGAAGTCTACAGTAATAATACAGGGGAGGTGAGGGAGTCTACAGTAATAATACATGGGAGGTGAGGGAGTCTGCAGTATTAATACAGGAGAGGTGAGGGAGTCTGCAGTATTAATACAGGAGGGGTGAGGGAGTCTGCAGTATTAATACAGGAGAGGTGAGGGAGTCTGCAGTATTAATACAGGAGAGGTGAGGAATCTGTAGTATTAATACAGGGGAGGTGAGGAGTCTGCAGTATTAATACAGGGGAGGTGAGGAGTCTGCAGTATTAATACAGGGGAGGTGAGGAGTCTGCAGTATTAATACAGGGGTGGTGAGGAGTCTACAGTAATAATACAGGGGTGGTGAGAAATCTACAGTGTTAATCATAGAAAAGAAAATAGGAGCAAGAGAAGGACATTCGGTCCTTTGGGCCTGCTTAATACAGGGGAGGTGAGGGGGTCTACAGTATTAATTCCGGGGGTGGGGGGTGAGGGAGTCAACACGAATTATAAAGGGGAAGTGAAAGAGAGTCGACAGTAATGCAGGGTAGGTGAGGGAGTATCTACAGTGATAATACTGAGGAAGTGAGGGAGTATCAACTGTAATACAGTGGAGGTGAGGGGGTATCTACAGTAATACAGGGGAGGTGAAGGAGTGTCAACAGTAATGCAGGGCAAATGAGGGAATGTCTATAGTAATAATGCAAGGAAGGTGAGAGCTTAGCTGCAGTAATAATACAGGGGAGGTGAAAGGGTATCTGTGGTAATAATACAGTGGAGATGAGAGGGTGTCTGCGGTAATAGGTGGAGGTGAGAGGGTATCTATGGTAATAATACAGGGGAGGTGAGGGGGTATCCTCAGTAGTAATGCAGGGGAGATGGAGTATACAGTAATGCAGATGTGATGTGGGAATCTACAGTAATGCAGGGGAGGTGAGGGAGTGTACAGTAATACAGGGGAGGTGAGGGGGTGTACAGTAATAATAGGTGAGGGAGTATACTGTAATAATAGGTGAGGGAGTATACAGTATTGCAGAGGTGGTGAGGGAGTGTACAGTAATGCAGGGGAGGTGAGGGAGTGTACAGTAATACAGGGGAGGTGAGGGGGTGTACAGTAATGCAGGGGAGGTGAGGGAGTATACTGTAATAATAGGTGAGGGAGTATACAGTATTGCAGAGGTGGTGAGGGAGTGTACAGTAATGCAGGAGAGGTGAGGGAGTGTACAGTAATGCAGAGGGCGTGAGGGAGTTCACAGTAATACAGAGGAGGTGAGGGAGTATACAGTAATAATACAGGGGAGGTGATGAGTCCACAGTAATAGTACAGGGGAGGTGAGGGAGTCCACAGTAATAATACAGGGGAGGTGATGAGTCCACAGTAATAGTACAGGGGAGGTGAGGGAGTCTACAGTAATAATACAGGGGAGGTGAGGGAGTCTACAGTAATAATACAGGAGAGGTGAGGAGTCTACAGTAATAATACAGGGGAGGTGAGGAATCTACAGTAATAATACAGGGGAGGTGAGGGAGTCTACAGTAAAAATACAGGGGAGGTGAGGGAGTCTACGGTAATAATACAGAGGAGGCAAGGTAGTATCTGCAGTAATAATATAGGAGGTGAGAGAGTATCTACAGTAATACGGTGAGGGTGTATCTGCAGTAATAACACAGGAGAGGTGAGGGAATATCTACAGTAATAGTGAGGAGGTCAGGTAGTACCTTCAGTAATAATACAGGGGAGGTGAAGGAGTTTTTTTTATTCGTTCATGGGATGTGGGCGTCGCTGGCAAGGCCAGCATTTATTGCCCATCCCTAATTGCCCTTGAGAAGGTGGTGGTGAGCCGCCGCCTTGAACCGCTGCAGTCCGTATGGTGAAGGTTCTCCCACAGTGCTGTTAGGAAGGGAGTTCCAGGATTTTGACCCAGCGGCGATGAAGGAACGGCGATATATTTCCAAGTCGGGATGGTGTGTGACTTGGAGGGGAACATGCAGGTGGCGTCGTTGCCATGTGCCTGCTGCTCTTGTCCTTCTAGGTGGTAGAGGTCGCGGGTTTGGGAGGTGCTGTCAAAGAAGCCTTGACGAGTTGCTGCAGTGCATCCTGTGGATGGTACACACTGCAGCCACTGTGCGCTGGTGGTGAAGGGAGTGAATATTTAGGGTGGTGGATGGGCTGCTTTGTCCTGGATGGTGTCGAGCTTCTTGAGTGTTGATGGAGCTGCATTCATCCAGGCAAGTGGAGAGTATTCCATCACACTCCTGACTTGTGCCTTGTCGATGGTGGAAAGGCTTTGGGGAGTCAGGAGGTGAGTCACTCGCTGCAGAATACCCAGCCTCTGACCTGCTCTTGTAGCCACAGTATTTATATGGCTGGTCCAATTAAGTTTCTGGTCAATGGTGACCCCCAGGATGTTGATGGTGGGGGATTCGGCGATGGTAATGCCGTTGAATGTCAAGGCGAGGTGGTTAGACTCTCTCGTTGGAGATGGTAACTACCTGGCAGTAACACAGGGGAGGTGTGGGAGTATATAGTATTAATACAGGGGAGGCGAGGGAGTATCTATAATAATAACACGCAAGGTGAGGAAGTATCTATAGTAATAATGGAGGGGAGGTGACAGATTGTCTACAGTAATGCAAGGGAGGTGAGGGAGTGTCTACAGTAATGCAGGGAAGGTGAGTGGGTGTCTACAGTAATGCAGGGAAGGTGAGTGGGTATCTACAGTAATAATATGGGGAGGTGAGGGGGTATCTACAGTAATAATACAGGAGAGGTGAATTGACATCTACAGTAATCATACTGGGGAGGTGAGGAATTGTCTATTGTAATATTACAGGGGAGTTGAGAATATCTACAGTAATACAGGGGAGGTGAGAGGGTTTCTGCAGTAATAACACAAAGGAAGTGAGGGTTTATACACAGTAATAATACAGGGGAGGTGAGGGCATAGCCACATTAATCATACTGGGGAGGTGAGCTCCTGCCTACAGCAATAATACAGGGGAGGTGAGGGAGTATCTACGGTAATAATACAGGGAAGTTGAGGGAGTATCTACAGTAACAATGCAAGGGTGGTGAGAGAGTACCTACAGTAATACAGTGGAAGTGAGGGGTGTATCTACAGTAATAATAATGGCGAGGTGAGGGAGTATAAACAGTGACAATGTGGGGGAGTTGAGGGCGTGTTTTCAGTAATGCAGGGGAGGTGAGGGAGTATTAACGGTAATAATACAGTGGAAGTGAGGGAATATCTACAGTAGTAATACAGGGAAAGTGAGAGTATTTACCGTAATAATACAGGGTATGTGAGAGGGCATTCACAGTAATGATACAGGGTTGATAAGAGGTTATCTACAGTAATAATGCAGGGGAGGTGTGGGAGTATCTGCAGTAATGCAGGGGAGGTGAGGGAGTATCTACAGTAATAATGCAGGGGAGGTGAGGGGGTATCTACAGTAATAATACAGGGGAGGTGAGGGAGTATCTACAGCAATAATACAGGGGAGGTGAGAGAGTATATAGGTGGTAATACAGGTGAAGCAAGGGAGTATACAGTAATAATACAGTTGAGGCGAGGGAGTATCTATAGTAATACGGGAGGTGAGAGAGTATTTACAGTAATACTGAGGAGGTGAGGGAGTATCTACTGTAATACAGGAAGGTGAGGGAGTATCTACTGTAATACAGGAAGGTGAGGGAGTATCTACTGTAATAATACCAGGAAGGTGAGGAATTGTCTACAGTAATAAAACAGGGGAGTTGAGAGTATCTACAGTAATAATACAGGGGAGATGAGAGGATATCTCCAGAAGTAATACAGGGGAGATGAGAGTATCTACAGTAATACAGGGGATGTGAGAGGACATTCATAGTAATGATACAGGGGAAGGGTTATCCATAGTAATACAGGGGAGGGTAAGGGGTTACCCATAATAATACAGGGAGCTGTTATCGACAGTAATAATACAGGGGAGGGGAAGGGGTTATCCATAGTAATATAGGGAGTGGTTATCCATAGTAGTAATACATGGCAGGGGTTATCCACAGTAATAATACAGGGTAGAGATTATCCACAGTAATACAGGGGAGGGAAAGTGGTTATCCATAGTAATAATTAGTGGAGGGGTTCTCCACAGTAATAATAGAGTGGAGGGGAAGGGGCTATCCATAATAATACAAGGAGAGGTTATCCACAGTAATAATACAGGGAAGGAGTTATCCACATTTATTTAAAGTAATAATGCAGGAGCGGGATTATCCACAGTAATAATGCATGGAGGGGGAGGAGGTATCAACAGTAATAATACCGATGGAGGGTATAATAATACACGGGCCAGAAAGGAGATAGGGACAGAAATAATACATGGCCATGTCACTTTCAGACACTCATTTTAAAGCTCCAGGTCAGGTACAGCACGGCTTAAATACAAATCAAAGCTCTCTCTACACTGTCCCATCAAACACTCCCAGGGTAGGTACAGCATGGGTTAGATACAGAGTAAAGCTCCCTCTACACTGCCCCATCAAACACACCCAGGGCAGGTACAGCACGGGTTAGATACAGAGTAAAGCTCCCTCTGCACTGCCCCATCAAACACACCCAGGGCAGGTACAGCACGGGTTAGATACAGAGTAAAGCTCCCTCTACACTGTCCCATCAAACACTCCCAGGGCAGGTACAGCACGGGTTAGATACAGAGTAAAGCTCCCTCTACACTGTCCCATCAAACACTCCCAGGGCAGGTACAGCACGGGTTAGATACAGAGTAAAGCTCCCTCTACACTGTCCCATCAAACACTCCTATATATGTTACTATATAACACTGGGGCAAAGTACTGGTGGGTACAGGTCATTCACTATAACGGGTACAGTACTGGTGGGTACAGGTCTGTCACTGTATAACACGGGTACAGTACTGGTGGGTACAGGTCTGTCATTGTATAACATGGGTATAATACTGGTGGGTACAGGTCCATCACTTTATGACGGGTACAGTACTGGTGGATACCGGTGTGTCATTATAACAGGTATCGTACTGATGGGTACAGGTGTAGAAAACGCTGGTGGGAATAGTTTATAGGCCTCCTAACAGCAGTTCTAGTGTTGGACAGAGTATATATCAGGAAATTAGAGGAGTATGTAACAAGGGTTATGCAGTAATCATGGGGGACTTTAATCTTCATACAGACTGGGCAAATCAAATTGGCAAAAATAGTTTGGAGGACGAGTTCACGGAATGCATTGGAGACAGTTTTCTAGAACAATATTTTTTTATTCGTTCATGGGATGTGGGCGTCGCTGGCAAGGCCAGCATTTATTGCCCATCCCTAATTGCCCTTGAGAAGGTGGTGGTGAGCCGCCGCCTTGAACCGCTGCAGTCCGTGTGGTGAAGGTTCTCCCACAGTGCTGTTAGGGAGGGAGTTCCAGGATTTTGACTCAGCGACGATGAAGGAACGGCGATATATTTCCAAGTCGGGATGGTGTGTGACTTGGAGGGGAACGTGCAGGTGGTGTTGTTCCCATGTGCCTGCTGCTCTTGTCCTTCTTGGTGGTAGAGGTCGCGGGTTTGGGAGGTGCTGTCGAAGAAACCTTGGCGAGTTGCTGCAGTGCATCCTGTGGATGGTACACACTGCAGCCACAGTGCACCGGTGGTGAAGGGAGTGAATGTTTAGGGTGGTGGATGGGGTGCCAATCAAGTGCGCTGCTTTGTCCTGGATGGTGTCGAGCTTCGAGTGTTGTTGGAGCTGCACTCATCCAGGCAAGTGGAGAGTATTCCATCACACTCCTGACTTGTGCCTTGTAGATGGTGGAAAGGTTTTGGGGAGTCAGGAGGTGAGTCACTCGCTGCAGAATACCCAGCCTCTGACCTGCTCTTGTGGCCACAGTATTTATGTGGCTGGTCCAGTTAAGTTTCTGGTCAATGGTGACCCCCAGGATGTTGATGGTGGGGGATTCGGTGATGGTAATGCCGTTGAATGTCAAGGGGAGGTGGTTAGACCCTCTCTTGTTGGAGATGGTCATTGCCTGGCACTTGTCTGGTGCGAATGTTACTTGCCACTTTTGAGCCCAAGCCTGGATGTTGTCCAGGTCTTGCTGCATGCGGGCTCGGACTGCTTCATTGTCTGAGGGGTTGCGAATGGAACTGAACACTGTGCAATCATCAGCGAACATCCCCATTTCTGACCTTATGATGGAGGGAAGGTCATTGATGAAGCAGCTGAAGATGGTTGGGCCAAGGACACTGCCCTGAGTGTTGAGGAACCAACTGGGGAACAGGTTAATTTTTAATAAGGTATTGTGTAATGAGACAGGATTATTAATAATATAGTAAAGGATCTTCTGGGGAGGAGTGTTCATAATATGATAGAATTTCATATTGGGTTTGAGATCGATTTAGTTAAGTCCGAAACTAGCGTCTTAAATTTAACCAAAGCCAATTACGTAGGAATGAGGAGTGAGTTGGCTAAGGTAGATTGGAGAATGAGATTAAAAGATATGACGGGAGATAAGCAATGGTGAGCATTTTAAGAAATAATTCATAATTTTCAAAGAATATACATTCTCTTGAATAAAAACTCAACAAGAAAAATGATCCAACATGGCTAACTAAAGAGTAACTAAAAGCTAACGAAATAGTATTAGATTAAAAGAGGCTTGCAGTGTTACCAAAAAGAGTGGTAAACCTGAGGATTGGGAGGGTTTTGGAAATCGACAAAGGATGACCAAGACATTAATAAAGAGGGACAAAAGAGAACATGAGAGTAAACTAGCAAGTAATATAAAAACAGATTGTAAGAGCTTCAACAAGTATGTAAAAAGGAAGAGTTTAGCGAAACTAAAAATGGGTCCCTTAGAGGCAGAGACAGGAGAAATTTTGGGAGCGGTTCTGGGGGAGTTGGGACCTGTACAAGCCGGACGGGTTGCACCTCAACAGGCTGGGACCAATATCCTTGCGGGGAGGTTTGCTAGTGCTATTGGGGAGGGTTTAAACTAACTTGGCAGGGGGATGGGAACCTGAGTGTAGATTCAGATGGGACAGAATCAGAAGTGGAGATAGAAGGCAGAAAATTAGTAAGTGATTTAGGAAGGCAGAGGAACCAAGGTTAGAAAATAAACAGGAAGGGAGTTTGGCAATGCTTAAAGGTATATACCTCAATGCAAGGAGTCTAGTGAATAAGGCAGATGAGCTGAGGACACAGATAGACACGTGGCAGTATGATATCTTAGCTATTACAGAAACATGGTTTAAAGAGGGGCAGGAATGGCAACTCAATGTTCCTGGTTACAGGGTTTTCAGACGAGCTAGCGAGAGAGTTAAAAAAGGAGGGGGGGGGTGACAATTTTGGTTAAAGAAACAATTACAGCTGTGAGGAGGGATGATATATTAGAAGGATGATGGAATGAGGCCATATGGGTTAAGCTAAAGAACAAAAAACGGGCAGTCACACTGCTGGGAGTGTACTATAGACCCCCAAACAGTCAGAGGGAGATAGAAGAGCAAATATCTCGGCAAATTTCTGAGAAGTGCAATAACAATAGGGCAGTAATAGTAGGGGATTTCAACTACCCGAATATTAACTGGGATACAAACAGTGTGAAGGGTATAAAGGGCACAAAATTCTTAAATTGCATTCAGGAGAACTTTTTTAGCCAGTACGTAGCAAGCCCAACAAGATTTAGTTCTGGATTTAGTTTTGGATTTAGTTTTATGAAATGAGGCTGGGCAGGTGGAAGGAGTATCAGTGGGAGAGCATTTTGGTGGTAGTGATCATAATTCAGTTAGTTTTAGCGTAGTTATGGAAAAGGACAAAGATAGAACAGGAGTAAAAGTTCTAAATTGGGGAAAGGCCAATTTTACAAAGCTGAGAAGTGATTGAGCAAAAGTGGACTGGAAACAGCTACTTGAAGGTAAATCAGTGTCAGAGCAGTGGGAGACATTCAAGGGGGAGATTCAAGGGGTGCAGAGTAAACATGTTCCCACAAAGAGAAAGGGTGGGATTGCCAAATCTAGAGCCCCCTGGATGACAAGGAACATACAGGGTAAGATAAGGCAATAAGGGAAAGCTTATGTCAGACACCGAGAACTCAATACTACAGAAAGCCTAGAGGAGTATAGAAAGTGCAGGGGTGAAATTAAAAAGGAAAGCCGAGAGAGCATGAAACAATATTGGCAAATAAAATCAAGGAAAACACAAAGACATTTTATAAATACACGAAGAGCAAGAGGATAACTAAGGAAAGAGTAGGGCCTATTAGAGACCAAAAAGGTAACCTATATGTGGAGGTGGAAGATGTGGGTCTGGTTCTTAATGAATACTTTGCGTCTGTCTTCACAAAAGAGGGGGACGATGCAGAGATTGTAGTTAAGGAGGAGGAGTGTGAAATATTGGATGGGATAAACATAGTGAGAGAGGAAGTATTAAGGGGATTAGCATCTTTGAAAGTAGATAAATCACCAGGGCCAGATGAAATGTATCCCAGGCTGTTAAAAGAAGCAAGGGAGGAAATAGCGGAGGCTCTGACCATCATTTTCCAATCCTCCCTGGATACAGGCGTGGTGCCGGAGGATTGGAGGACTTGCTAACGTTGTACCATTGTTTAAAAAGGGAGCGAGGGATCGACCGAGTAACATAGAAACATAGAAAATAGGAGCAGGAGTAGGCCATTTGGCCCTTTGAGCCTGCTCCACCATTCAATGTGATCATGGCTGATCCTCTATCTCAATACCATATTCCCGCTCTCTCCCCATACCCCTTGATGCCTTTTGTGTCTAGAAATCTATCTTTCTCCTTCTTAAATATATTAGTGACTTGGCCTCCACAGCCTTCTGTGGTAGAGAATTCCACAGGTTCACCACCCTCTGAGTGAAGAAATTTCTCCTCAGTCCTAAATGTCCTACCCCGTATCCTGAGACTGTGACCCCTCGTTCTGGACCCCACAGCCAGAGGAAACATCCTCCCTGCATCCAGTCTGTCTAACCCTGTCAGAACTTTATATGTTTCAATAAGATCCCCTCTAATTCTTCTAAACTCGAGTGAATACAGGCCGAGTCGACCCAATCTCCCCTCATACGACAGTCCTGCCATCCCAGGAATCAGTCTGGTGAACCTTCGCTGCACTCCCTCTATGGCGAGTATATCCTTTCTTAGGTAAGGAGACCAAAACTGCACACAATACTCCGGGTGTGGTCTCACCAAGGTCCTGTATAACTGCAGTAAGACATCCTTGCTCCTGTACTCAAATCCTTTTGCAATGAAGGCCAACATACCATTTGCCTTCCTAACTGCTTGCTGCACCTGCATATTTGCTTTCAGTGACTGGTGTACAAGGACACCCAGGTCCCTTTGTACATCAACATTCCCAAATCTATCACCATTTAAATAATACTCTGCTTTTCTGTTTTTCCTTCCGAAGTAGATAACTTCACATTTATCCACATTATACTGCATCTGCCATGTATTTGCCCACTCACTCAACTTGTCTCAATCGCCTTGAAGCCTCTTTGCATCCTCCTCACAACTCATGATCCCACCTAGTTTTGTGTCGTCAGCAAACTTGGAAATATTACATTTGGTTCCTTCATCCAAATCATTTATATGTATTGTGAATAGCTGAGGCCCAAGCACTGATCCCTGCGGTACCCCACTAGTCACTGCCTGCCACCCCGAAAAAGACCCATTTATTCCTACTCTCTGTTTCCTGTCTGTTCACCAATTTTCAATCCATGCCAGTATATTACCACCAATCCCATGTGCTTTAATTTTGCACACTAACCTCTTATGTGGGACTTATGAGTAATTACAGGCCAGTCACTCTAACTTCTGTGGTGGGCAAATTATTGGAATAAATTCTGAGGGACAGGATAAACCGTCACTTAGAAAGGCACAGGTTAATCAAGGACAGTCAACATGGATTTGTTAAGGGAAGGTTGTGTCTGACTAACTTGATTGAATTTTTTGAGGAGGTAACAAGAGGGTTGATGAGGGTAGTACGTGTGATGTAGTCTACATGGATTTTAGCAAGGCTTTTGATAAGGTCCCACATGGAAGACTGGTCAAAAAAGTACAAGCCCATGGGATCCAAGGGAAAGTGGCAAATTGGATCCAAAATTGGCTCAGTGGCAGGAAGCAAAGGGTAATGGACTGGAAGGCTGTTTCCAGTGGGGTTCCGCAGGGCTCAGTACTAGGTCCCTTGCTTTTTGTGATATAGATTAATGATTTGGACTTAAATGTAGGGGGCATGATTAAGAAGTTTGCAGATGATAAAAAAAATTGGCCATGTAGTTGATAGTGAGAAGGAAAGCTGTAGACTGCAGGAAGATATCAATGGACTGGTCAGGTGGGCAGAGAAGTGGCAAATAGAATTCAATCCAGAGAAGTGTGAGGTAATGCATTTGGGGAGGGCAAACAAGGCAAGGGAATACACAATAAATGGGAAGATACTGAGTGGTGTAGAGGAAGTGAGGGACCTTGGAGTGCATGTCCACAGATCCCATAAGATAGCAGGACAGGTAGATAAGGTGGTTAAGAAGGCATATGGAATACTTTCCTTTATTAGCAGAGGCATAGAATATAAGAGCAGGGAGGTTATGCTGGAACTGTATAAAACACTAGTTAGGCCACAGCTTGAGTACTGTGTACAGTTCTGGTCACCACATTACAGGAAGGATGTAATTGCACCAGAGAGGGTGCAGAGAAGGATGTTGCCAGGACTGGAGAATTTTAGCTATGAGAAAAGATTGGATAGGCTGGGTTTGTTCTCTTTGGAACAGAGAAGGCTGAGGGGAAATTTAATTGAGGCATACAAAATGATGAGGGGCCTATTTCCCTTAGCAGAGAGGTCAACAACCAGGGGGCATAGATTTAAAGTGATTGGTAGATGGATTAGAGGGGAGCTGAGGAAAAATGTTTTCACCCAGAGGGTGGTGGGGGTCTGGAGGGTGGTAGAGGCAGAAACCCTCAACTCATTTAAAAAGTACCTAGATGTGCACCTGAAGTGCCGTAACCTCCAGGGCTACGGACCAAGAGCTGGAACGTGGAAAAGGAAATCGTGTTTGACAAATCTATTAGAGTTTTTTGAGAGTGTAACTAGCAGAGTAGATAAGGAGGAACTAATGGATGTAGTATATTTGGATTTTCAAAAGGTATTTGATAAGGTGCCACACAAGAGCTTTTTACTCAAGATAAGGGCTCATGGGATTGGGGGTAATATATTAGCATGCATAGAGGATTGGTTAATGGACAGAAAACAGAGAGTAAACAGGTCATTTTCAGGTTGTCAGTCTGTAACTAGTGGGGTGCCGCAGGGATCAGTGCTTGGGCCTCGGCTATTTACAATATACATCAATGACTTAGATGAGGGGACCGAGTGTAACGTATCCAAGTTTGTTGACGATACAAAGCTAGGTGGAAAATTAGGCTGTGAGGAGGATGCAAAGAGGCTGCAAAGGGATATAAACAGGTTAAGTGAGTGAGCAATAAGGTGGCAGATGGAGCATAATGTGGGGAAATGTGAAATTATCCACATTGGTAGGAAGAACTGAAAAGCAGAATATTTTTTAAAAGATAAGAGACTAAGAAATGTTGGTAGTCAGAGGGATTTGAGTGTCCTTGTACAGAAATCACAGAAAGTTAACATGCAGGTACAGCAAGCAATTAGGAAGGCAAATGGTATGTTAGCCTTTATTACAAGGGGGTTGGATTATGAGAGTAAGGAGGTCTTGATACAATTATATAGGGCTCTGGTAAAACCACACCTGGAGTACTGTGTACAGTTTTGGTATCCTTACCTAAGGAAAACCTAAAGGTTCACTAGATTGATTCCTGGGATGAGAGGGTTGTCCTATGAGGAGAGATGGAGTAGAATGGGCCTATACTCTCTGGAGTTTAGAAGAATGAGAGGTGATCTCATTGAAACGTATAAAATTCTTAGAGGCTCGACATCGTAGATGCTGAGAGGCTGTTTCCCCTGGCTGAAGAGTCTAGAACCAGGGGTCACAGTCTCAAGATAAGGGGATCATTTAGGACCGAGATGAGGAAATATTTCTTCCCTCAGAGGGTGGTGAATCTTTGGAATTCTCTACCCCAGAGGGCTGTGGATGCTCTGTCATTGAATACATTCAAGTCTGATATCGATGGATTTTTGGACACTAAGGGAATCACGGGATTTGGGGATAGCGTGGGAAAGTAGAGTTGAGGTCAAAGATCAGCCTTGATCTTAGTGAATGGCGGAGCAGGCTCGAGGGGCCATATGACCTACTCCTGCTCTTATTTCTTATGTTCTCATGGTCATTGCAAAACACTGGGGTACAGTACTGGTGGGTACAGGTCTGTCACTGTATAATACTGGGGTACAGTACTGGTGGGTGCAGGTCTGTCGCTGTATAACACTGGGGTACAGTACTGGTGGGTACAGGTCTGTCACTGTATAACACTGGGGTACAGTACTGGTGGGTACAGGTCTGTAACTGTATAACACTGGGGTACAGTACTGGTGGGTACAGGTCTGTCACTGTATAATACTGGGGTACAGTACTGGTGGGTGCAGGTCTGTCACTGTATAACACTGGGGTACAGTACTGGTGGGTACAGGTCTGTCACTGTATAACACTGGGGTACAGTACTGGTGGGCACAGGCCAATCACTGGGGTACAGTACTGGTGGGTACAGGCCAATCACTGTATAACACTGGGGTACAGTACTGGTGGGTACAGGTCTGTCACTGTATAACACTGGGGTACAGTACTGGTGGGTACAGGTCTGTCGCTGTATAATACTGGGGTACAGTACTGGTGGGTACAGGTCTGTCACTGTATAATACTGGGGTACAGTACTGGTGGGTGCAGGTCTGTCGCTGTATAATACTGGGGTACAGTACTGGTGGGTACAGGTCTGTCACTGTATAATACTGGGGTACAGTACTGGTGGGTACAGGTCTGTCACTGTATAACACTGGGGTACAGTACTGGTGGGTACAGGTCTGTCGCTGTATAATACTGGGGTACAGTACTGGTGGGTACAGGTCTGTCGCTGTATAATACTGGGGTACAGTACTGGTGGGTACAGGTCTGTCGCTGTATAATACTGGGGTACAGTACTGGTGGGTACAGGTCTGTCACTGTATAATACTGGGGTACAGTACTGGTGGGTACAGGTCTGTCACTGTATAATACTGGGGTACAGTACTGGTGGGTACAAGTCTGTCACTGTATAATACTGGGGTACAGTACTGGTGGGTACAGGTCTGTCGCTGTATAATACTGGGGTACAGTACTGGTGGGTACAGGTCTGTCGCTGTATAATACTGGGGTACAGTACTGGTGGGTACAGGTCTGTCACTGTATAATACTGGGGTACAGTACTGGTGGGTACAGGTCTGTCACTATAATACTGGGGTACAGTACTGGTGGGTACAGGTCTGTCACTGTATAATACTGGGGTACAGTACTGGTGGGTACAGGTCTGTCACTATAATACTGGGGTACAGTACTGGTGGGTACAGGTCTGTCACTGTATAATACTGGGGTACAGTACTGGTGGGTACAGGTCTGTCACTGTATAACACTGGGGTACAGTACTGGTGGGCACAGGCCAATCAGGGGTACAGTACTGGTGGGTACAGGCCAATCACTGGGGTACAGTACTGGTGGGCACAGGCCAATCACTGGGGTACAGTACTGGTGGGTACAGGCCAATCACTGGGGTACAGTACTGGTGGGTACAGGCCAATCACTGGGGTACAGTACTAGTGGGTACAGGCCAATCACTGGGGTACAGTACTGGTGGGTACAGGCCAATCACTGGGGTACAGTACTAGTGGGTACAGGCCAATCACTGGGGTACAGTACTGGTGGGTACAGGCCAATCACTGGGGTACAGTACTGGTGGGTACAGGCCAATCACTGGGGTACAGTACTGGTGGGTACAGGTCTGTCACTGGTGTTAGAGACAATCCGAGGAGAGGAATTAAGAGCATTTCCCCCATATCTAGCATGCAGGATTGAATTCTATTGGACGAAGTGTGATTTATTTTTCTATACTGAACCAATACCAATATTCTGAAGCCTGGTACAAAAACAGAAAATGCTGGAAACAATACGCAGATCAGGCAGAAGATAAGAACGTAAGAAATAGGAGCAGGGGTAGGCCATACGGCCCCTTGAGCCTGCTCCACCATTCAATAAGATCATGGCTGATCTTTGACCTCAAATTAACGTTCCTGCCCTATCCCCATATCCTTGATTCCCTTAGTGTCTAAAAATCTATCGATCTCAGTCTTGAATATAAGAACATAAGAACATAAGAAATTGGAGCAGGAGTAGGCCAATCGGCCCCTCGAGCCTGCTCCGCCATTCAATAAGATCATGGCTGATCTGATCCCAACCACAAATCTAAAGAACACAAGAAGTCGGAGCAGGACCCGGCCACATAGCCCCTGGGCCCTCTCCGCCACCCACAGGGCATTGACCGATCCGAACTCAGCTTCATGTCCAATTTCCTGCCCGCTCCCCATAACCCCTAATTCCCTTTACTTCTAGGAAACTGTCTATTTCTGTTTTAAATTTATCTAATGATGTAGCTTCCACAGCTTCCTGGGGCAGCAAATTCCACAGACCTACCACCCTCTGAGTGAAGAAGTTTCTCCTCATCTCAGTTTTGAAAGAGCAGCCCCTTATTCTAAGATTATGCCCCCTAGTTCTAGTTTCACCCATCTTTGGGAACATCCTTACTGCATCCACCCGATCAAGACCCTTCACAATCTTATATGTTTCAATAAGATCGCCTCTCATTCTTCTGAACTCCAATGAGTAGAGTCCCAATCTACTCAACCTCTCCTCATATGTCCGCCCCCTCATCCCCGGGATTAACCGAGTGAACCTTCTTTGTACTGCCTCGAGAGCAAGTATGTCTTTTCTTAAGTATGGAGACCAAAACTGTATGCAGTATTCCAGGTGCGGTCTCACCAATACCTTATATAACTGCAGCAATACCTCCTTGTTTTTATATTCTATCCCCCTAGCAATAAAAGCCAACATTCCGTTGGCTTTCTTGATCACCTGCTGCACCTGCATACCAACTTTTTGATTTTCTTGCACTAGGACCCCCAGATCCCTTTGTACTGCAGTACTTTCCAGTCTCTCGCCATTAAGAAAATAACTTGCTCTCTGATTTTTCCTGCCAAAGTGCATAACCTCACATTTTCCAATATTATATTGCATCTGCCAAATCTCCGCCCACTCACCCAGCCTGTCTATATCCCCTTGCAGGTTTTTTATGTCCTCCTCACTCTCTACTTTCCCTCCCATCTTTGTATCATCTGCAAATTTTGATATGTTGCACTCGGTCCCCTCCTCCAAATCGTTAATATAGATTGTAAAGAGTTGGGGACCCAGCACCGACCCCTGTGGAACACCACTGGTTACTGGTTGCCAGTCCGAAAATGAACCATTTATCCCAACTCTCTGCTTCCTGTTTGATAACCAATCCTCCACCCATGCCAGAATATTACCCCCAATCCCGTGATTTTTTATCTTAAGTAATAATCTTTTATGTGGCACCTTGTCGAATGCCTTCTGGAAGTCTAAATACACTACGTCCACTGGTTCCCCTTTATCCACCCTATACGTTATATCCTCGAAGAACTCAAGCAAATTTGTCAGACATGACTTCCCCTTCATAAAGCCATGCTGACTTTGTCCTATTAAATTATGCTTATCTAAATGTTCCGTTACTGTCTCCTTAATAATAGACTCCAAAATTTTACCCACCACAGATGTTAAGCTAACTGGCCTATAATTTCCAGCCTTCTGCCTACTACCCTTTTTAAATAACGGTGTTACATTAGCAGTTTTCCAATCTGCCGGGACCTCTCCTGAGTCCAGGGAATTTTGGAAAACTATCACCAAAGCATCCACAATCCCTACTGCCACTTCCCTCAAGACCCTAGGATGGAAGCCATCAGGTCCAGGGGATTTATCCGCCTTGAGTCCCATTATTTTACTGAGTACCATCTCTTGAGTGATTTTAATCGTATTTAGCTCCTCCCCCCCGAGAGTCCCCTGTTTGTCCAGTGTTGGGATATTCTTAGTGTCCTCTACTGTAAAGACTGAAACAAAATATTTGTTCAGCATTTTTGCCATCTCCATGTTTCCCACCATTAATTTCCCGGTCTCATCCTCTAAGGGACCTATGTTTGCCTTAGCCACCCTTTTTCTTTTTATATAACTATAGAAACTCTTGCTATCTGTTTTTATATTTTTTGCTAATTTCTTTTCATAATCTAACTTCCCTTTCTTAATCAATCCTTTAGTTACTTTTTGCTGTCTTTTGAAGAATTCCCAATCTTCTATCTTCCCACTAAGTTTGGCTACCTTATATGTCCTTGTTTTTAGTCGGATACTATCCTTGATTTCTTTACTTAGCCACGGATGGCTGTCATTTCTTTTACACCCTTTTTTCCTCAGTGGAATATATTTATTTTGAAAGTTGTAAAATAACTCCCTAAATGAACACCACTGCTCATGTACCGTCTTACCCTTTAATCTATTTTCCCAGTCCACTTTAATCAATTCCGCTCTCATACCATCATAGTCTCCTTTATTCAAGCTCAGTACGCTTGTTTGAGAATCAACCTTCTCACCCTCTAATTGGATATGGAATTCAACCATGTTGTGGTCGCTCGTTCCAAGGGGATCCTTAACTAGGACATTATTAATTAATCCTGACTCATTACACAGGACCAGGTCCAAGGTTGCCTGCCCCCTTGTAGGATCAGTTACATACTGCTCAAGAAATCCATCCCTGATGCACTCAATGAACTCGTCCTCAAGGCTGCTCTGCCCAATTTGATTTGTCCAGTTAATATGATAATTAAAATCCCCCATAATTATGGCTGTTCCCTTATTACATGCCCCGACTATCTCCTGATTAATACTTCTTCCAGCAGAGTTGCAACTATTAGGAGGCCTATATACTACGCCCACTAATGTTTTTTTTCCCTTATTATTCCTTATCTCCACCCAAACTGTTTCATTATCTTGATGCTTTGTCCCAATATCATTTCTCTGTATTACAGTGATTCCTTCCTTTATTAACATAGCCACCCCACCTCCCCTTCCTTCCTGCCTGTCCTTCCTGATTGTTAAATACCCTGGCATATTTAATTCCCAGTCGTTGTCACCCTGCAGCCATGTTTCTGTAATGGCCACAAGATCATACCCATACGTAGTTATTTGTGCCGTTAACTCGTCCATTTTATTACGAATGCTACGTGCATTCAGATAAAGAACTTTCAAATCTGTTTTGTGACGCTTAGTTCCTGCTTTTTCCTTTTTTAACACTTTACCTATTACTCCATACCTTCTGTCCCTTCCTGTTACGCTTTCCTCTCTCTCCCTGATCAGGTTCCCAACCCCCTGCCACTTTAGTTTAAACCCTCCCCAACAGCACTAGCAAACACTCCTCCTAGGACAGCGGTCCGGCCCTGCCCAGGTGCAGACCGTCCGGTTTGTACTGGTCCCACCTCCCCCAGAACCGTTTCCAGTGTCCCAGGAATTTGAATCCCTCCCCCTTGCACCATTCCTCTAGCCACGTATTCATTTGAAATATCCTCCTATTTCTACTCTGACTAGCACGTGGCACTGGCAGCAATCCTGAGATTACTACCTTTGAGGTCCTATTTTTTAATTTACCTCCTAACTCCCTATATTCTGCTTTTAGGACCTCATCCCCTTTTTTACCTATATCGTTGGTGCCTATGTGCACCACGACAGCTGGCTGTTCGCCCTCCCCCTCCAAAATGTTCTGTAGCCGCTCCGAGACATCCTTGATCCTTGCACCAGGGAGGCAACACACCATCCTGGAGTCTCGGTTGCGGCCGCAGAAACTCCTGTCTATTCCCCTTACAATTGAGTCCCCTATCACTATAGCTCTGCCACTCTTTTTCCTCCCAGCCTGTGCAGCAGAGCTACCCGTGGTGCCAGGAAGTTGGCTGCTGCTGCCTTCCCCTGATAAGTCATCCCCCCCAACAGCATCCAAAGTGGCATATCTGTTTGAGAGGGGGATGGACACAGGGGACCCCTGCACTACCTGCCTGCATCTCTTACTCTTCCTGGTGGTCACCCATTCACTTCCTGCCTGTATACCCTTTACCTGCGGTGTGACCAACTCGCTAAACGTGCTATCCACGAGTTTCTCTGCATCGCGGATGCTCCACAGTGAGTCCACCCGCAGCTCCAGCTCAGAGATACGATCGGTCAGTAGCTGCAGGTGGACACACTTCCCACACACATGGTCGGCAGGGACACTGGTAGTGTCCATGACTTCCCACATCTTGCAGGAGGAGCATATCACGGGTGCGAGGTCTGCTGCCATGACTTGCCTTAGCTTAGTTACCCCTTTTAAATTACGTTGAAATTAGAAAATGTTAACTATACTAGGGACCTAGGTTCACTAAAAAAAACACTACCTGCTATAAAACCTGCAGATCTTCCCTTTCTTATTACTTTACTTACAGTAAAATGGTAGAAATACTCACCTGAACCTACTCACCAATCAGCTGCCTCCCCTGTGCCGCGTCACTTTCTGACTGGTGACGTCACCCCGAACTGCCGCTGGTCTCAGAGTCTCGCTCTCAGAGTAAGCTCTGGTCTCGCTCTCCTTCCCCCACTTCACCTAACTCCCACACGTACCGAACTCTCAGCACACTGTGTAATATCCGCAGCCCTCTGGGATAGAGAATTCCAAAGAGTCACAACCCTCTGAGTGAAGAAATTTTTCCTCATCTCAGTCCTAAATGGCCGACCCCTTATCTTGTGACTATGACCCCCTAGTTCTGGACACTCCAGCCAGGGGAAGCAGCCACTCAGCATCTACCCTGTCAAGCCCTCTAAGAATTTTATACGTGTCTCTGAGGGAACGCAAATCAACGTTTCAGGAATTGAAACCTTCCTTAGAACTGGAAGGTATTTAGTTATTCCCCCGTTAGTTATTCACACACTCTGTGACTTATATATCTTTTACTTCTCTCATTTTGCCACCTTTTGTCTCTTTCGCAGATCAATTCTGCCTATTCTCCGTTTAAGCACTTTCCAGGTCATTCTATTTCTTTTCCTATGTGTGTGGCTGTTGTGTTTTTTCCCATTTCCCCTTTTTCTTTTCACTTGGAATATCTACCAGTTCTGAGGAACGATTCAAATCCCGAAACATTGATTGTGTTCTCTTGCCGGAAGCTGCAAGGTTTGGCTGCTTGTTCAGTGTCGGGTGATTGCCCTGCCCAGGTATAAATAGCAGCTGTGCAGAGTGCTTCAGTGTGGTGTGGCCGCAAGCTTTTATTTCTGGTCAGTTGCCCAGTTCTGGTCGATTGTGGCACCCTCCAGTACCCAAGTCGGGATGAGCGATGGTGACCTGACTGCCTACAGTTCTATAATTGAATGCACCTTTTCCTTGCCTGCAGATAAAGCCACTAATCCTGCAAACCGGCAGGAGGACTGGGAGTACATCATCGGCTTCTGTGACCAGGTCAACAAGGAGCTGGAAGGGTGCGTACACAAATGCTTTAGTGTTGCACTTGTTTTATTTACATTATTTTTGTCCGAAGGTTTTATTTTTCCCCAGATCAAAGTGATTTCCCACCCATCAAATTTTAGGAGTGACATAAACTAACAGAGGAACAATGAAAACAATTATATGGAGGCTTTTTTCTCACAATGGAAAGTACCTTTCTTTTATTCATTCATGGGATGTGGGCGTTGCTGGTGAGGCCAGCAATTATTGCCCATCCCTAATTGCCCTTGAGAAGGTGGTGGTGAGCCGCCTTCTTGAACCACTGCAGTCCGTGTGGTGACGGTTCTCCCACAGTGCTGTTAGGAAGGGAGTTCCAGGATTTTGACCCAGCGACGATGAAGGAACGGCGATATATTTCCAAGTTGGGATGGTATGTGACTTGGAGGGGAACGTGCAGGTGGTGTTGTTCCCATGTGCCTGCTGCCCTTGTCCTTCTAGGTGGTAGAGGTCGCAGGTTTGGGAGGTGCTGTCGAAAAAGCCTTGGCGAGTTGCTGCAGTGCATCCTGCTGCAGGAAGCTATTCTCCGTTGCACATTGCAACCCAGAACAGTGTTCTGAGAGAATTATTTGCCATTACTGGAAGGGCCTACCTGAGCATTATGGCTACCAATCACTGCTGGTGATGTGTCAAATTCCTCTGTCCATTATCCAAACAGGTGCTTACAATGAACAGGTCAGCGACCCCCCACGTTTAGTAACCCAGGTGTGGCTGTTGGAATCATAGAATCTTACAGCACAGAAGGAGACCATTCAGCCCATCGTGCCTGTGCCGGCTCTTTGAAAGAGCTATCCAATTAGTCCCACTCCCCAGCTTTTTCCCCATAACCCTGCAAATTAGACCTCTTCAAGTACATGTTCATTTGCCTTTTGAACTCCCATAGAATCTGCTTCCACCACCCTATCAGGGAGTGCATTCCAGACTTCAACAACCCTGTGAGAAAAAAATTCTCCTCATTTCCCCTCTAGTTCTTTTGCCAATTATTTTAAATCTTTGCCAGAGGAAATTGTTTCTCCCTACTTGTTCTATCAAAGCCCCTCATAATTTTGAACATCTCTATTTGGTCTCCCCTTACCCTTCTCAGTTCTAAGGAGAACAATCCCAGCTTCTCCAGTCTCTCCACGTAACCAAAGTCCCTCATCCCTGGTACCATTCCAGTAAATCCCTTCTGCACCCTCTCCTAGGCCTTGACATCCTTCCTGAAGTGTGATGCCCAGAATTAAACACAATACTCCAGCTGAGGCCTGACCGGTGATTTGTAAAGGTTTAGTATAACTTCCTTGCTTTTGTAAGGAGCGGGAAATATGGCCCTCCCTTCATCTGGCTGTATCAAGACCAGCCGCACACTGAGAGTGAGCAGTGTTCCTGCGTGTTGCTGTCCAGGGATCCCAGCATCGATTTCAATCCACCATTATACCCAGCAGTGGGGGGCAGAGAATCAGCCGTTGCGTCCCGGGACGGCCTCGCCCGGTGCGTCCCGGGACGGCCTCGCCCGGTGCGTCCCGGGACGGCCTCGCCCGGTGCGTCCCGGGACGGACTTGCAACGTCCGCCTGGGATAGCGCCTCCCTGCCCCAGGTTAGATTCATGCCCACGTTCCAGAGGTGAAAAGGCAACATTTTTGTAATGTTTAACTCTTTCATTTTTTTCCCCAGGCCACAGATAGCTGTCAGGCTGTTGGCTCATAAAATCCAGTCTCCTCAGGAGTGGGAGGCAGTGCAAGCCCTTACAGTGAGTATGGGAATCTACACCTAGTCCGCACGTCACTGTTCTGTGGTGTTTTCATGTTGTGCATGAGTGGAGGAGCTGGGTCCTCGCCCCCGACAGCACACTGTTAATACACAGGAGGCGGGCTTTGCATCCCCAACACGGCCCAGCAGCCACTAATTCTGGGTCCCCATCAGAGGCAGTGTGAAACTTGGGCCTCAGTTTTAATGGCCTTCCAGCGGGCCCAATAGGAACCGGCATCACCAGCCAAAGGTGAATTTGGAAGGAAGCCACTGTCAGTGGTAGAACCCTCACTTGAGGGACCACTTTCATGGGCCCTGGCCGTCCACATAAGACTGACCCTGTACAGCTTATTTTGGGTGCAGACTTCTGCAGGAACTGTTGTAAATCCAGTCTCTAGGGTCTGAGAAAGAGCCTTTACAAAGTCAGGAGCCATTACACTCTCCGCCTCCATCCCTGAAAACATTTGCAACAAAAAATGCTGGAAACACTCAGCAAGTGAGGCAGCATCTCTGGAGAAAGAAACAGAGTTAACGTTTCAGGTCGAAGACCTTTCATCACAATCTTTTATTGTTCTGTTGTTGAATGTTGTGCAGCATTGAGGGTGATGCTGATGTGTGATCTATGCCCTGTGCAGTGATGCTAATATAAATATTTTGGTTGAATCTAGGTGCTAGAGGCTTGTATGAAGAACTGTGGGCGGAGATTTCACAATGAGGTTGGGAAATTTCGATTTCTGAATGAATTAATCAAAGTGGTATCTCCAAAGGTGGGTTTCCCACTGCCTGCGAGGCAGAACTGTGGCTCGAGTAGGGAGAGGGCAGCAACGGGTGTGCCAGCTGCAGCCAGATGGCTGGCACACACTGATCAGTAAACACTCACACTGAATAGGAATGCTTTCTGCAAAAACTTGTATTAATTGAATATAAGTGGAAAATTTAGATGATTTAGAGGCAGGAGGACTATTCTGGAGATTAAATCTACTGCTGTCATTAATAACTCAGTAAAGAACAGTGATGAATGTAGAATTCTCATACTGTGACAAGCACTCAACATCACATTTGTAGGGTTACCAACTTGGGTCATGTCTGCAGTAAGTACAGGTGGGTACATTCTGTCACTGTATAATCCGGATACAGTATTGGTGGGTACAGGTCTGTCACTATATAACACTGGGGTACAGTACTCGTGGGTACAGGTCTGTCACTATATAACACTGGGGTACAGTACTGGTGGGTACAGGTCTGTCACTATATAACACTGGGGTACAGTACTGGTGGGTACAGGTCTGTCACTATATAACACTGGGGTACACCACCCAGTGACCCTGGTAGAAATTGTTTGTCGATATATTGGGTGAGGACAGGATTGAGCTTGGCTGTGAAAGATTCCCCCAGTTCAGTAACAGCACTCATTGTGCGGACTCATACTGCAGTAATGGCCACTACAAGGGAATGGCCTGAGCCTTTGGAGCGTGAACCTCAGCAAGAGTTAACATCTTAAGGTAAGTGGAGGACAAATAAGCTTGGCTAATGGCAAGAACGCTGCTGTCCCTGTGGCATCTTTCCATTTCAACTGTACCCCTTGAGTTTACCAGATTGAGGAGTGATCTGATTCTTGGGGTTTAAAATGTTAAAAGGATTCGATAGGGTAGATACGGAGAAATTATTTCCTCTGGTGGGAGAGTCCAGAACAAGGGGGCATAATCTTAAAATTAGAGCCAGGCCGTTCAGGGGTGATGTCAGGAAGCATTTCTTCACACAAAGGGTAGTGGAAATCTGGAACTCTGTCCCTCAAAAACCTGTTGACATGGGTGTCAATTGGAATTTTTAAGACAGATTGATAGATTTTTATTAAGGGTAACGGTACCAAGGAATGTGGAGCGAAGGTGGGTAAATGGAGTTAAGATAGAGATTGGCTATGATCGAATTGAATGACGGAACAGGCTCGAGGGGGCTGAATGGCCTCCTCCTGTTCCTATGTTCGTCTTGTTTAATTTTCTTTTCTTTTTGCAGTATTTAGGAGACCGAGTGTCCGAAAAGGTCAAAACAAAAGTGATCGAGTTGCTGTACAGCTGGACAGTCGCTCTCCCAGAGGAAACCAAAATCAAAGACGCCTACCAGATGTTAAAGAAACAAGGTATGGCAGGGTTAGCCCTGAATCCTGCGATATTCTCCACATTAGACGTGTGAAATATGGGAAATGTACAAGGATCGGGCACTCGGCGAAAGTGTTGGGTGAGGCTTGTGGTGCCAGAGTCGGTCCTTTGGACATCTGTGTCGAGTCATGAAGCCAGGAGCTTGCTTTCCAGAGCAGGTTTCCTTTTCTTCCAGTTTTACCCCTGCTGTTTGGGGCACTGACTGTCACTGGGATCAGGCTCCATGGCCGTGTCAGCCCTCAGCTACCTCACCCAAGTGACCAGTTTTCATAAACGGTCCTAGATGGCGAGTGTCTGCTGTTGTACTGTGGGAGGCATCACTGCCTGCTCCAGCTCTCATCTGCTGCGCTCTTGGCAGGAGTCACTGGATAACTATCAGGCGTGAGAACTTTGGCCCGCATATTTCCCCTCCCTAGCCCCGGGGCCCTGAGACCAGTTGTAGCTCGGTCACACGCTGACTTCACCGACCGAGTCTTCGTAGGACCCCCTGGTTCTTTTCCTCTAGCTGGAAATACACAGCAGGTCAGTCAGCATCTAAAGGGAGATGAGTGTTTTGGTTGGACATCGTGGGAGCAGTCCAAACAGAGGTTTTTCCCTTCTTTTCAACGCTGCATGTTTGCAGTTTTTGCTGTCTGTGTTGCTCTGTTTGTTGGGATGCTCTGATTGAAGTGACTGACTGAAAAGCTTTTTGCAGTCTGATACCTTAGATTTTTCTTGCAGGTATTTTGCAACACGATCCTCAGATCCCGGTCGATAAGACCCTGATTCCCTCGCCCCCAACCCGTCCCAAAAATGCAGTATTTGAAGATGATGAAAAATCTAAGGTACGGAACACAGCAAAACCCAACCGGTGAGGGGCTGCGTTTCAAATCCATCGGACAACTTCATCCGCAAAAGCAAAAACCCTTCCCATCCTGAAACCTCTTTGTGAAATTGCCAAACCATCGCTGGGAAGAACAGAACCTAGGGAAGTAGATGTTGAATAAACTATCACCTCTGGGTGTACAGGTCCATCACCGGACTGAGGGGATACTGGGTGTACAGGTCCATCACCGGACTGAGGGGATTCTGGGTGTACAGGTCCATCACCGGACTGAGGGGATTCTGGGTGTACAGGTCCATCACCGGACTGAGGGGATACTGGGTGTACAGGTCCATCACCGGACTGAGGGGATTCTGGGTGTACAGGTCCATCACCGGACTGAGGGGATACTGGGTGTACAGGTCCATCACCAGACTGAGGGGTTACTGGGTGTACAGGTCCATCACCAGACTGAGGGGATACTGGGTGTACAGGTCCATCACCGGACTGAGGGGATTCTGGGTGTACAGGTCCATCACCGGACTGAGGGGATTCTGGGTGTACAGGTCCATCACCGGACTGAGGGGATACTGGGTGTACAGGTCCATCACCAGACTGAGGGGATACTGGGTGTACAGGTCCATCACCAGACTGAGGGGATACTGGGTGTACAGGTCCATCACCGGACTGAGGGGATACTGGGTGTACAGGTCCATCACCGGACTGAGGGGATTCTGGGTGTACAGGTCCATCACCGGACTGAGGGGATACTAGGTGTACAGGTCCATCACCGGACTGAGGGGATACTGGGTGTACAGGTCCATCACCGGACTGAGGAGATACTGGGTGTACAGGTCCATCACCGGACTGAGGGGATACTGGGTGTACAGGTCCATCACCGGACTGAGGAGATACTGGGTGTACAGGTCCATCACCGGACTGAGGAGATACTGGGTGTACAGGTCCATCACCGGACTGAGGGGATTCTGGGTGTACAGGTCCATCACCGGACTGAGGGGATACTAGGTGTACAGGTCCATCACCGGACTGAGGGGATACTAGGTGTACAGGTCCATCACCAGACTGAGGGGATACTGGGTGTACAGGTCCATCAGCGGACTGAGGGGATACTAGGTGTACAGGTCCATCACCGGACTGAGGGGATTCTGGGTGTACAGGTCCATCACCGGACTGAGGGGATACTAGGTGTACAGGTCCATCACCGGACTGAGGGGATACTGGGTGTACAGGTCCATCACCGGACTGAGGAGATACTGGGTGTACAGGTCCATCACCGGACTGAGGGGATACTGGGTGTACAGGTCCATCACCGGACTGAGGAGATACTGGGTGTACAGGTCCATCACCGGACTGAGGAGATACTGGGTGTACAGGTCCATCACCGGACTGAGGGGATTCTGGGTGTACAGGTCCATCACCGGACTTAGGGGATACTAGGTGTACAGGTCCATCACCGGACTGAGGGGATACTAGGTGTACAGGTCCATCACCAGACTGAGGGGATACTGGGTGTACAGGTCCATCACCGGACTGAGGGGATTCTGGGTGTACAGGTCCATCACCAGACTGAGGGGATACTGGGTGTACAGGTCCATCACCGGACTGAGGGGATACTGGGTGTACAGGTCCATCACCAGACTGAGGGGATACTGGGTGTACAGGTCCATCACCAGACTGAGGGGATACTGGGTGTACAGGTCCATCACCAGACTGAGGGGATACTGGGTGTACAGGTCCATCACCGGACTGAGGGGATTCTGGGTGTACAGGTCCATCACCGGACTGAGGGGATTCTGGGTGTACAGGTCCATCACCAGACTGAGGGGATACTGGGTGTACAGGTCCATCACCGGACTGAGGGGATTCTGGGTGTACAGGTCCATCAACAGACTGAGGGGATACTGGGTGTACAGGTCCATCACCGGACTGAGGGGATACTGGGTGTACAGGTCCATCACCGGACTGAGGGAAACTGGGTGTACAGGTCCATCACCGGACTGAGGAGATACTGGGTGTACAGGTCCATCACCAGACTGAGGGGATACTGGGTGTGCAGGTCCATCACCGGACTGAGGGGATACTGGGTGTACAGGTCCATCACCGGACTGAGGGAAACTGGGTGTACAGGTCCATCACCAGACTGAGGGGATACTGGGTGTACAGGTCCATCACCGGACTGAGGGAAACTGGGTGTACAGGTCCATCACCAGACTGAGGGGATACTGGGTGTACAGGTCCATCACCGGACTGAGGGAAACTGGGTGTACAGGTCCATCACCGGACTGAGGGGATACTGGGTGTACAGGTCCATCACCGGACTGAGGAGATACTGGGTGTACAGGTCCATCACCAGACTGAGGGGATACTGGGTGTACAGGTCCATCACCGGACTGAGGGGATACTGGGTGTACAGGTCCATCACCGGACTGAGGGAAACTGGGTGTACAGGTCCATCACCGGACTGAGGGGATACTGGGTGTACAGGTCCATCACCGGACTGAGGGAAACTGGGTGTACAGGTCCATCACCGGACTGAGGGGATACTGGGTGTACAGGTCCATCACCGGACTGAGGGAAACTGGGTGTACAGGTCCATCACCGGACTGAGGGAAACTGGGTGTACAGGTCCATCACCGGACTGAGGGAAACTGGGTGTACAGGTCCATCACCGGACTGAGGGGATACTGGGTGTACAGGTCCATCACCGGACTGAGGGGATACTGGGTGTACAGGTCCATCACCGGACTGAGGGAAACTGGGTGTACAGGTCCATCACCGGACTGAGGGGATACTGGGTGTACAGGTCCATCACCGGACTGAGGGGATACTGGGTGTACAGGTCCATCACCGGACTGAGGGGATACTGGGTGTACAGGTCCATCACCGGACTGAGGGGATACTGGGTGTACAGGTCCATCACCGGACTGAGGGGATTCTGGGTGTACAGGTCCATCACCGGACTGAGGGGATACTGGGTGTACAGGTCCATCACCGGACTGAGGGGATTCTGGGTGTACAGGTCCATCACCGGACTGAGGGGATACTGGGTGTACAGGTCCATCACCAGACTGAGGGAAACTGGGTGTACAGATCCATCACCGGACTGAGGGAAACTGGGTGTACAGGTCCATCACCGGACTGAGGGGATTCTGGGTGTACAGGTCCATCACCGGACTGAGGGAAACTGGGTGTACAGATCCATCACCGGACTGAGGGAAACTGGGTGTACAGATCCATCACCGGACTGAGGGGATACTGGGTGTACAGGTCCATCACCGGACTGAGGGGATACTGGGTGTACAGGTCCATCACCGGACTGAGGGGATACTGGGTGTACAGGTCCATCACCGGACTGAGGATACTGGGTGTACAGGTCCATCACCGGACTGGGGATACTGGGTGTACAGGTCTATCGTGATGTGAGCCTGAGGTACCTCAATCCAAATCCTAGTGGGTACGGTCTGTGCCATAACCTGGGAGTGTTCAGTGAAATGGAGAATGTAGGACCCTGGGAGGGTGAGTTACTTACAGTTCGGTGCAATGTTCTGTATGTAACAGGCTGTGACGTTGATTTAAAAGGAATTTGAAACTTTTTGTTGTGTTACAGCTATTAGCCAGGTTACTGAAGAGCAAAAACCCTGAGGACCTACAAGAAGCCAACAAACTGATCAAGAACATGGTGAAAGAGGTAAGGATGAGGAAGAGGGCAAGGCAGGCAGGACATTCTTCACCCAAAGGGAAAGGAGGTGTGGAATAAATTACTAGGGAAGGATATTCAAGGTGACGAGACAGAAGAGCGAATTATGTTCATTTCTGGAGAGAGGGGGGATTAAGATGAGCAGGTGGGGCTGAAGGATATGGTCAGAAGGTGCGGTTCAAAGTGGGGCAAGAATATGGGTACTCTGTAACTGCTCTGCTGTAGTTGCCCTGGGAGTGTTTGATGGGACAGTGTAGAGGAAGCTTTACTCTGTATTGAACTGGGTGTACAGGTCCCGCCTGGACTGAGGGTTTCTGGGTCTACAGGTCCCGCCTGGACTGAGGGTTTCTGGGTGTACAGGTCCCGCCCACCCGGACTGAGGGGATACTGGGTGTATGGATCCCATATGATGCTGTACAAACCATAGGAGTGTTTGATGGGACAGTGTGGAGAGAGTTTTACTCTTAGCTGATGAGCAGAAAAATTCATGATATTATTTGTACAAAATGTATGAACCTGTTGAGATGACCCTGGGTAATGGTGGGTCGGTGTTTTATGCAGCGCTGCTGAGTGTGATGACAGCACAGTGGAGTGGAAGCAGGCCTTAAGTGCTGAGATTATTTATCTCCTGTACCCTTCACAGGATGAGGCCCGAATGCAGAAAATAACAAAGCGTTTGAACACTCTGGAGGAGGTGAACAACAACGTGCGTCTGTTGAATGAAATGTTGGCTCATTACAGCACAGAGGAGTCGACGGAAGGGGACAAAGAGCTGATGACGGTAATCCAGAACCCCCACACCAGCTTGTTGCTTTATTTGCCCCATGCAAGGCTACAATTCAGTGTTCAATTCCAATAATAACTCCTCTTCCTCTCACGCTCGTGGACGCACTCACGCTCGTGGACGCACTCACGCTCGTGGACGCACTCACGCTCGTGGACGCACTCACGCTCGTGGACGCACTCACGCTCGTGGACGCACTCACACGGACGCACCCCCCACTCCCGCGCACCCTCGCCCGCTGAGATCAGCTAACAGCACAGACTGGGGATTCAACCTGTTCTGTGCGGTTCACTTGCCCATTGCCTTTACCATCCAAGGCATGTAGCTATGATGGGCTGAATGGCCTCTGTGTGTAAACTCCTTTAGTTCTCTCATGCCCGAGTGCTCATTCCAGATTATAAAGCCTTTGGCCCTCCATTCGCCACCACTTTGCTGCAGCCGTGAATCTATCAATCCCTCACATTCACCTTTGATGCTCTTATCCCAGCAAAACTGTTACTCTCTCCCATCCCGGATAATCCCCCTGGTATGGCCCCCACCATCACTCCCTCAAGTCCAAGGAGCACAGACTTGAGAATATCTGGTGCACAGCTGGTTTCGCCATTCATCACCAGATCTGGCTCTACCACATTAAGTGCCATTGGGCCTCACTCTCTTCTGCCAAAACCACTCATTATTCCATGATCATCCAGGAATGTAACGATAACCACCGGCTTCTTTTCTCCATTGCCAACTGTCTCCTTAAACCCCTCTCCCCTGCCCCTTCCAACAACAAGTGTGAGGAGCTCATGGACTCCTTTTGTCACTAAGATTGGGACTATCTGTTCAGCTGCGTCTATTGCTCCCCTCCCTTCCCCTCATTTAAATAACTTCCACCTCCGTAACATCGCCTGTCTCCGCCCCTGCCTCAACTCATCTGCTGCTGAAACTCTCATCTAGAGAGTTGTTACCTCCAGACTCGACTATTCCAATGCTCTCTTGCCTGGCCTTTCTTCATGCGCCCTCTGTAAACTTGAGCTCATCCAAAACTCTGCTGCCCGTATCCCAACACGCACCAAGTCCCGTTCACCCATCACCCCTGTCCTCTCTGATCTACAGTGGCTCCTGGTCTCCCAACGCCTCCAGTTTAAAATTCTGATCCTCATAATTAAATTACATCATGGCCTCATCTCTCCCTATTCCTGTAACCTCCTCCAGCCTTGCAACCCCCCTGAACCCTCCATTCCTCTGACTCTGGAATTTTGTGCATGTCCCACTGGTTTTTCCCTATCATTGGCGGCAGTGCCTTCAACTGTCTAGGCCCAGCACTCTGGAATTCCCTCCCTAAACCTCCTCACCTCTCTCTCCTATTAAGATACTCATTGAAAACCACCTCTTTAACGAAACCTTTTGGTCAGAGTTCAGGAGGGTTGCAAGGCTGGAGGAGGTTACAGGGACAGGGAGAGATGAGGCTATGAAGCAACTTAATTATGAGGATCAGAATTTGTCCTAATATTTCTTCCTTTGGCTTTGGGTCCACTTTTGTCTGAATACCCCTCTGTAAAGCCGTTGGGATGTTTTTCTACGTTGAAGGCGCTATATTAATGCAAGCTGTTGTACTGAGGGTGCAGTGAGCTCTGTAATGGAAGCTGAGGTTGGACCCTGTGCACAGATATATAACTTGAGCTCTGCTGCTTTTCAGGAGTTGTACGACCGGTGTGAGAAAATGAGACGGACGTTGTTCAAACTTGCGAGTGAGACCGAGGACAATGACAACAGCTTAGGTACGTCGGGAAGCTTCTCCCTCAGACTGTAAACGGGCGAAAGATGGGGGGTGGCCATCATGGCTATCCCACACCCACCCCCATTTCCTCCCCTCCTCTACTGAAGGTGTTGACTCTTACTGGAGTACAGTTCCACATGGTACCCTCCAGTACCTCGCCCAGATGCACGTTCTTCAGCTGACAGCCAACATGGTAAGTGTCATCGAGCGATTGGGCCATGGAAGAGCACCACAACCGAGCCCAGTTTTATGCTCATTTGATGGTTACACTTAAATGTTTTCACCAGGGTGTCACTGAATAGCAACCCCCCCCCCCCCCCAACACCACTCCCCCCCCCCCCCCCCCCCCCCCAACACCACTCCCCCCCCCCCCCCCACCCCCCCCCCCCCCAACACCACCCCCCCCCCCCCCCCCAACACCACCCCCCCCCCCCCCCACCACCCCCCCCCCCCACCCCCCCCCACCCCCACCCCCCCCCCCCCACACCACCCCCCCCCCCCCCCACACCACCCCCCCCCCCCCCCCAACCCCCCCCCCCCCCCCCCACACCCACTCCCCCCCCCCCCCCACCCACTCCCCACCCCCCCCCCCCCCACACCCCCACCCCCCCCCCCACCCACCCCCCCCCCCCCCAACACCACTCCCCCCCCCCCCCAACACCACCCCCCCCCCCCCCAACACCACTCCCCCCCCCCCCCCAACACCACTCCCCCCCCCCCCCACACCACTCCCCCCCCCCAACACCACTCCCCCCCCCCCCACACCCCCCACCCCCACCCCCCCCCCCAACACCACTCCCCCCCCCCCCCCACACACCCCCCCCCCCCAACACCACTCCCCCCCCCCCCCAACACCACTCCCCCCCCCCCCAACACCACTCCCCCCCCCCCCCCAACACCACTCCCCCCCCCCCCCCCCAACACCACTCCCCCCCCCCCCCAACACCACTCCCCCCCCCCCCCCCCCCAACACCACTCCCCCCCCCCCCCCAACACCACTCCCCCCCCCCCCCAACACCACTCCCCCCCCCCCCCCAACACCACTCCCCCCCCCCAACACCACTCCCCCCCCCCCCCCCCCAACACCACTCCCCCCCCCCCCCCCCCCAACACCACTCCACCCCCCCCCCCAACACCACTCCCCCCCCCCCCCCCCCCCAACACCGCTCCCCCCCCCCCCCAACACCATTCCCCCCCCCCCCCCCCCCAACACCACTCCCCCCCCCCCCCCCAACACCACTCCCCCCCCCCCCAAACCACTCCCCCCCCCCCCCCAACACCACTCCCCCCCCCCCCCCCCCAACACCACTCCCCCCCCCCCCCCCCAACACCACTCCCCCCCCCCCCACCAACACCACTCCCCCCCCCCCCCCCAACACCACTCCACCCCCCCCCCCCCCAACACCGCTCCCCCCCCCCCCCCAACACCACTCCCCCCCCCCCCCCCCCCCAACACCACTCCCCCCCCCAACGCCACTCCCCCCCCCCCCCAACACCACTCCCCCCCCCCCCCCCCCCCAACACCACTCCCCCCCCAACGCCACTCCCCCCCCCCCCCCCCCCAACACCACTCCCCCCCCCCCCCCCTCCCAACACCACTCCTCCCCCCCCCCCCCCCCCCCAACACCACTCCCCCCCCCCCCCCCCAACACCACTCCCCCCCCCCCCCAACACCACTCCCCCCCCCAACGCCACTCCCCCCCCCCCCCCCCCCAACACCACTCCCCCCCCCCCCCCCTCCCAACACCACTCCTCCCCCCCCCCCAACACCACTCTCCCCCCCCCCCCCCTCCCAACACCACTCCCCCCCCCCCCCCCAACACCACTCCACCCCCCCCCCCCCAACACCGCTCCCCCCCCCCCCCCAACACCGCTCCCCCCCCCCCCCCAACACCGCTCCCCCCCCCCCCAACACCACTCCCCCCCCCCCCCCAACACCGCTCCCCCCCCCCCCCAACACCACTCCCCCCCCCCAACACCACTCCCCCCCCCAACGCCACTCCCCCCCCCCCCCCAACACCACTCCCCCCCCCCCCCAACACCACTCCCCCCCCCCCAACACCACTCCCCCCCCCCCCCCCCAACACCACTCCCCCCCCCCCACACCACTCCCCCCCCCCCCCCCAACACCACTCCCCCCCCCCCCCCCCCCAACACCACTCCACCCCCCCCCCAACACCACTCCCCCCCCCCCCCCCCCCCCCAACACCACTCCCCCCCCCCCCCCACCACCACCCCCCCCCCCCCCCCAACACCACTCCCCCCCCCCCCCCAACACCACTCCCCCCCCCCCCCAACACCACTCCCCCCCCCCCCCCAACACCACTCCCCCCCCCCCCCCCCAACACCACTCCCCCCCCCCCCCCCCCAACACCACTCCCCCCCCCCCCCACCAACACCACTCCCCCCCCCCCCCCCAACACCACTCCACCCCCCCCCCCCCCAACACCGCTCCCCCCCCCCCCCCCCAACACCACTCCCCCCCCCCCCCCAACACCGCTCCCCCCCCCCCCCCAACACCACTCCCCCCCCCCCCCCCCCAACACCACTCCCCCCCCAACGCCACTCCCCCCCCCCCAACACCACTCCCCCCCCCCCCCCCCAACACCACTCCCCCCCAACGCCACTCCCCCCCCCCCCCCCAACACCACTCCCCCCCCCCCCCTCCCAACACCACTCCCCCCCCCCCCCCCCCAACACCACTCCCCCCCCCCCCCCCAACACCACTCCCCCCCCCCCCCCAACACCACTCCCCCCCCAACGCCACTCCCCCCCCCCCCCCCAACACCACTCCCCCCCCCCCCCCCTCCCAACACCACTCCTCCCCCCCCCCCCAACACCACTCTCCCCCCCCCCCCCCTCCCAACACCACTCCCCCCCCCCCCCAACACCACTCCACCCCCCCCCCCCCAACACCACTCCCCCCCCCCCCCCAACACCGCTCCCCCCCCCCCAACACCGCTCCCCCCCCCCCCCCCCAACACCACTCCCCCCCCCCCCCCCCAACACCGCTCCCCCCCCCCCCCCAACACCACTCCCCCCCCCCCCCAACACCACTCCCCCCCCCCCCCCCCAACACCACTCCCCCCCCCCCCAACACCACTCCCCCCCCCCCCCCCAACACCACTCCCCCCCCCCAACACCACTCCCCCCCCCAACGCCACTCCCCCCCCCCCCCCCCCAACACCACTCCCCCCCCCCCCCCCCTCCCAACACCACTCCTCCCCCCCCCCCCCCCAACACCACTCCCCCCCCCCCCCCAACACCACTCCCCCCCCAACGCCACTCCCCCCAACACCACTCCCCCCCCCCCCCCCTCCCAACACCACTCCTCCCCCCCCCCAACACCACTCTCCCCCCCCCCCCCCCCCCCCCCTCCCAACACCACTCCCCCCCCCCCCCCCCCCAACACCACTCCCCCCCCCCCCCCCCCCCCCCCAACACCACTCCCCCCCCCCCCCCCCCCAACACCACTCTCCCCCCCCCCCCCCAACACCACTCCCA